>NC_051178.1:185790308-185937958 GCF_013339695.2 Rhipicephalus sanguineus
AATTGCACATAAAGGGCTTGCAGGAGGCGCGAGTTGCTACAGGGACAGACAGATTTGTCAAGTTCACTTTGCCCACTCATTGAGGGCACGAATGTGATCGCCCGGGTCGATTGCAAGTCTGTTGCCCTTCTTGTGCTTGCAGATTGCGAGGTGGTGGTCAATTTATAATTTTCAACATATGTAATCAGCGTTGCATGATTTGCAGTGCAAATACAGGCGCCCTTTTTCACTGGCTGATAGTCATCCTGTGTACTTTCGACCAGCTTCCTATTTCGTCAAATATTTTTTCGCTACTTTCGCTCTGAAAGGCTGGAAGCACGCAAACAGTCTTTTTATCTCTTTCCGTCACGCCATGTTCATAATAATGAACCCGTAGCAACTCGCCCAGCAGTCATTCCTACTTTCACTCGCTCTGCCAATATCTTCTGGGTCAGAAGTTATTTGACTTGGAGCAACTTTGCGCGGAGAAGGCACGCGGTGAGCAGAAACTTGACAAGTTTTCGTGTGCACTACGAGGCGCAATTGTTCCTTCTTTCACAGAGCAGCAATCACTCAGTGCGCTCGATACCACGGGCGTCCATGCTAAGCACTCACGACGAATAAGTCTCATTACAGTACCAGAACAAGCGTTGAAAACGACATACTTAATTTGTGTCGCAGGGCCCCTTTAATCGTACGAACCTCGACATCTTGTGTGAGCATCAGGAAAAACATTTTATCATCAAGAACACAGAGCCCATTATCACGATGTGTGTGCCTACTTCCATTTATCCCAAATGATCTCAAGGGAATAAGACAGCATTCATTCATTTATAGTGACGTGTCAACGGGCTTGGGGCTATAATTGATCGTATCATTCGCAATGTTAAATGCGAAGCGTTTCTTAGCGAACCTAAGGCACATTGGCCGTTTCTATCTATCTATCTATCTATCTATCTATTATCTATCTATCTATCTATCTATCTATCTATCTATCTATCTATCTATCTATCTATCTATCTATCTATCTATCTATCTATCTATCTATCTATCTATCTATCTATCTATCTATCTATCTATCTATCTATCTATCTATCTATCTATCTATCTGTCTATCTGTCTGTCTGTCTGTCTGTCTGTCTGTCTGTCTGTCTGTCTGTCTGTCTGTCTGTCTGTCTATCTATCTATCTATCTATCTATCTATCTATCTATCTATCTATCTATCTATCTATCTATCTATCTATCTATCTATCTATCTATCTATCTATCTATCTATCTATCTGCCTACGTCTGGGCGCTCTCCTGGTCGTCTCCATATTATAAATTGCAATATACCTAAATTGGCATAGCAGGAGATCAGTGTATGACGAACATGATTCACTGGTCGTTACAAGAATAACGCAAAATGCCTGCCACATACGCCATGAAACCCTTTCCCTCAGTCACGTGGGGCACATACCCGCATACCACAGTTCATGTTAAGCAGCTCTGCGCCACAGGTGACTAACAGTCTCAAATAACACAGTAACAGCGAATATACACATTGAAACGCAAGGCAAATAAGGGAGCTGAAACCAGCAGGTTCATGTACTCCGTCCCTTACCTCTACCTCCGCAATCACGAGGAAAAAAAATTGAAGCAATCATTAGGAAAACGTTAAAGAGGGCTCTTGATCTTCCGATCTCTACATCCAACCACCATCTCAATCTTTGGTGTGATTAACTCATATCAGGAGCTAAGGGAAGTCCATCTCCTCAACCAGTACACACGGTTGGCCCAAACAAACCCTGGCCAAAGCCTGCTTGCGCGGCTGCATATAAAACATGACATCCACCAACAGGAGCGGGTCAAGGTGCCAGAAGTGTGGCGCACAGTCCTTTTGGTCCGACCTCTACCTACTAAAACGGACAGAGATGAACACACTGCGCGACGTGTGGCGCGCGCTCTCGGGCGCTGGAGCTACAATATGGACAGAAGACTGATGTCTACTACGTGGACATTGCTGGCCCAAACCCCGAGAGGTGGTACATGGCCGCTGCTATTGACGAAGAAACACAGGTGGATGGGCTACCTTTAGGGCGCATACTTTAACACAGTCTGAAGAGGTCCCAATTGCCCTGGCGGTCTCTCACAGTAATTCCAGATACATCATGACGGATTCGCGGGGAGCGTGTCGTAACTACGTAGCAGGGTGCACCTAATCCTTAGCCTAAAAAATACTGCTCAAATGCATAAGGGACGCGGACGCTCACCCGAAACGTATTGTATGGACATTTTGTAATCAGGGATTGCGGGGAAACGAGGCTGCAGATGCGGCTGCCCGAGCGCTCATTTCCGGGTTTCCTGCGTCAATCCCAATCTAGACAGACGGGGAGGGGTACACTCCCCTCTGGTGTAGGGGAATTCTGGAATAATATATGGAAAGTCATCGCCGCTATACTCCTCCACCAAGGGGGTTGAAGAAAGCAGACGAACGCATCCTAACTCCAGACCAATACGACGCTATGTCCTGCAATAAAAAAGTCACAGTTTCACCGCATGGGCGAATCAATGAATGCGATAGCAACAAATTGTAGTGTTACACGAAGTGAGGCTGGCAGCTAACTGTTTTGCATCCGATCTCGCGTAACTAGAAAACGCTGGTGTAAGAGAATACGGCCGCTCCAGGGAGAGATGCTCCCCGCAGTCACTTTGCGTTGAGAGCGCAGCACCTAGAAGGATATATACGAGCCGCCCGCTGTGATGGCTTTCGAGATAGCGCGCGCGCCAGTGATCGCCACCGCGTCCTTAGATTCAAAGTTCAAAGTTGGTCCTCGCGCGACGTGACACTCCCCCCCCCCCCCCGGCGTCTTCGCGTCTTCGCGTCTTTTAAGGCTCGTTAAAGACGGGCGTTTCCTGTCTGCTTCGACGCCAGGCCTTCCGAGCGGGGTGATGTTATCGCATGCACCATCTGAGCGATGGGCCTTCTTGTTTGAACTCTGCTTCGGCCGTGTTCGTCGCCCCCGCTCGCGCGCTTTTACGCGCGGTAGAACATACAATGCGCGGGGGGATCTTATCAACTTGGACTTCATACGGGAAGGACATGACGGCGACGGCGACGGCAAAAACCCGTCGAGACTGTCTATATAATTGCTGTCGCAATAAAAAAACTTTTCGACCCTACGGTTCCAGGACAATGCGAGCACTGTGGGGAGGTGGCGAACACCTACCACATGGTGTGGGCCTGTCAGCACAACACAGGCTTTACTCCTCACCCAAACCCTACACGAGAGGGCTGGGAGGCGGTCCTGCTCGGCTGCTCAGGCCTTCAGGTCCAATAGGCCTTGGTATTGGGAGCCAGAGCGGCGGCTTCAATCAAACGGGTACCGGAATAGAAATTCCACCTAGTCTGTAGGGACATCTAATGAGGTCCCACACCTTTTTGTTAACAAATGATTTTCACGGACACCACGCGAAGCCGCCAACTGAGAGGGAAAGAGCTCTTCCACAAGCGCCCGGATAACATTGTACACGCCAGGCGGCGCTGCTGGCGCCACCCCGCTAAAGCACAGCGTGATCACAGCGCCACCGCTCGCTCGGCAGAGTTTAAAGTACCTACGACTAATCCGCCTGACGTGCGTGCGCCATGAGGCGAACACGGCTTTACAGGGGGTTATAGCACTCCCACAGACGTCGGAATGATTGAGAACCGCTTTGTGACACGCGAAGCAGGTGTGGTTGTATAACACATATGCGACTCTTCAACATATGTGTGTGCGTATGCCATTTGTACATATCTTTAGCGTCATTTCGTAACGTTTCGCTAAAGATAAAAAATTACGTCACAGCCGCCTTCCCTGCGCGTGCTTCGCATAAAATCGATTCCCATGGTACGCCCACTTTTTCTTACTATACCATGGTTCGTGGGATCTGCTCAGTTTTCCTTACTGTCGAGTGGCGATAGCATAATTGCACTTCGCAAAACGTAAGGTATTGAGCTGTGACTACACGTTACCGAGGTATAGATTCACCTTAGCACAGCGCGCACCAACTTGCCCAAATAGCCACCTTAATCGAGGTATAGTGCTATGCAAAAGGCCAACGTATTCAATGCATGAACAAGGACGTCCTTGTAGAGAATTATAATTTGACAATGCGGAAAACTTTAACTCCATTTAGGAGGTGATGATTGCATTGCACTTCTGAAATGACAGACAGAAATCTTCCAGGTAGGCAAGAGCACGAACTGATTGAAAATTACCATAACAGTCAGGAACCTGGCGGTGGCTTCTTCGCTAAATAGTCGAATTAGCTTCGTACAACGTCATAAACGCTAACAAGGACGAGCTTTGCTTGTAATTTCGAGCATAAATAAATAGTGATTTGTTTACACGCAAACTTAAATGAAAATAGTTTTAGCCCTCCTGCAGGAATTTTTCCTACGTAAACGAGATCTATATCATCGAGGAAATAAAACGGAGAGTTGGCAGCACTAAAATTTGTGCCCTACGCAGGAATTTGCATGAAGGACGGTCCTCCGCATTCACTATGAGAGACCATAATTTGCCGCAGTCGTATTTATTTTGAGTAGGAGCATAGATTCACTTAATTATTTGCTAGACAGGCTAATTTGGCGCTTCCGTTTACAGTTCATTTCAGCTTAGTATACCAATTACGGCGAGCTTTACGAATAGTGTCTTCGCGCAATATCGTTTCACTTGCTTCTGCGATAGGTCGCCGTACTCTCCGAAGCAGTTTCCGGCGTGCGTCTACCACGGCGTAAACGTCAAAGCCGAACGGCGAGTGCACCATGAATGAAAACTGCTATTACACGTCACGCACAGCTGACAGAACACTGTTCGCTGCGAAGCATGTGCGCGTCGGCCCTGGCAAGCCGCTTTTGTTTTTCTTTCGTTGTGTCGCGCTTTTGTTTGATTCGAAAGTTCATTGCAGAGCCTTTCGGTTCGCGCATTTAAACGAGTCAGACTCCAGCTCGAGCCCCATTCGCACCCGGAGGCTTCGTACCCGCTTAGGTGGTCGAGCATGTAACATATTTCTGATTGTTCGTGGTGAACATTATGCGCAACTACGCGTAAGCCGTCCGACCTTTCAAATGTGCGGAGTAGAAGTATTACGACTATTTAGACAAAGTGGACCACGATAACTTCGGTTTCGAAGCTTGCGCTTAATCTGACTTCGCCATGTCTATTTCTTCTCTTATGAGAGGGTCACAAGCGTCTCAGGAGGGGACGCCCTCCGCAGTGGACGTAACTCAGTCCATGGAGTTTGAGAGAGTGCTTAAGGAAGTGGGTGGCTTCGGCCTCTTCAACAAGACCATCATGATGCTGGCTCTGGTGCTGGCCACGGGAAACACCGCGCTTTCTTACTTCTTTCACGTTTTCCTGCTCATCGCGCCAACTAGCCAGTGGTGCTTCGTGAACGGCACTTCTCTCGAAGACTTTGATGACTTCACAGCGCTGCCGCAGCAGCGCTGTCAACTGGTGAGCATGTCCGGCGACGGCGTAAACATTACCAGCGTCGACGGCAGTGCCCAGACGTGCCCAACGGGATGGAAGTTCAACCCAGCCGAGTTCTTCACATCAGTGGCGATGGAGGTGCGTGCGCATTCGCAGTTATATGTGAAAGCATTCGGTTGTTGGGTGTTAGTTACTCTTGCTTCTAGATTCTAAACAAATAACGTTGCAATAGGAATTTGGCGGTTGTCCTGTTCGAACGGCCATGCTTATGCTTTTTTTGCTTTCGAGTTGCTACACGGAGTAACAATAAAAAAAAAGCAAGCGCATGAACTACAGCAGATAAATATAAGAAGCGTATAAAGCGTACTATGTTAGTGTTTTTGGAAGTGTTCCACTGAGCAACTTCATGAGATATCCTTAATGGGAATCTTTAGCGTTGTACAAGTCACTGTACGAGAAAAGAAAGATGAAAGTCCATAACGCAGATGAACCATTGGTTTCCTAAGCTGCAAGAGGGAAAAGAAACAGAACGCACAAGATAATTGGAGCTGTGTGTATAGGTTCGCTCAGATGTCAGGGGCGACACAGCATCACTGTCCCAGCCGATTTACGGTGCTCATAGACCGACACGAATTAGCCTGCCAGCTGCCTTTAACGCTGATGTCAACTGTGACCGCTGTCTTAATATATTTCATTGTGACGTAAGAGACTTTGTCAAGCGATGTGCGCTTCGATTGCCTCTACTTACGGTTACGAATATATTGTTACGGAAAATGACACGAGGCGTGACTATTTACAAGTGTATTTACACTGATGTGCACAGCATCGAGCAAGATGGAGGACAGCACCCACAGCAGACAGCCAGGCCAGTCCTCTTTGTCGTCTTCTGTACGCAGAATGTCTGGCTCTTGATGGGTTAGCTACGTAGCATTACCCCCGGCGGTAAAAGCGCTGTCTCGGTGCGCTTTAACCATGTTCTCCAGAAGGAGGGCGGTATTGTTTTAGCCGACTGACGTGCACTACGTCACTGGGCGTGTTTGCAGGCGGGCTAGTCTCGGAAACGGGAACGATCTCGTAGGTGACGTCCGTTACCTGGCCGACGATACGGTACGGACCCATGTAGCGGGATAACAACTTCTCGGACAGGCCAACACGACGAACCGGGCACCACAGGAGAACCAGGGAACCAGGCGAGAATCGAACGTCGACATGCCTGGTGTCGTAGAGGGTCTTCTGGGCTGCTTGTGAAGCCGACAGCCTAGAGCGGGCTATCTGACGCTCGTGGTCGGCACGAGCGATAGCATCCCGTGCGTATTCGCTCGGCGGAGATGTAGTAGCCGGAAGTAGGGTGTCCAGTGGTAACGTCGGATCACGGCCATAGAGCATATAAAAAGGTGAGTAACCGGCGGTATCATGACGCGATGAATTGTAAGCGAAGGTCACGTGAGGTAGCGCCAGGTCCCAGTCATGGTGCTCAGATGAGACATACATGGAGAGCATGTCCGTGAGAGTGCGATTTAGGCGCTCGGTGAGGCCATTTGTTTGGGGATGGTAGGAAGTGGTCAACTTGTGCTGCGTTGAGGAAGAGCGTAAAAGATCGTCAATGACTCGTGACAAAAAACATGGCTGATCCCTCCGTCATAGGAATCGGTATAACACGAAAGTGAAACGTGTCTTCACAGAAGTAGTGCTTATTGTGTAATGATATATGAGAGCTTGTACAACGTCTATTCGTGTTTGGCAGCTATAGCACCGTTTGACGTGGATGCACCCATGTTGACAGCATGTCTCTATCGCGACGACTAGCGCCCATGATTATGATTAAACCGTTGTGGTAGCTGACGGTGTGAACATATATTTGGACACAGCGAATCATGAAACCCGCGTAAGGATGATATCAACAAGCTCATAATTAACACTGGTACCCGGTATGCACTTCTTCAAAGGTGTGCGCTTTCTAGTAATGTGTAGCCGACGCCTGTGCTCATGCATACATAAGACACACTGCGCTTCAGCAACACGGGATGTAGAGGTTCGTAGCCTGAGCCGCAAATGCGTGCGTCCCGCTGGCCTCTGTCTCGCAGGCGCTACTCTCGCTCCACAAAGGCACGACATTCGCCCGTCGAAATCGCGTCCTTTCTGCAACGCATACTGCAGCAGTTTTGTTAGTCGGTGCTCTCGCAATTGAAGCAGTCGGCGGCGGAGAAATCCCGTTGCTGCACGTGGAAGCTGCACTACTCCGATGAGCCGATGCACGCTAACACGAAGCCAAAGGCAAAGAACGTAACTGCGTCGAGGGTGCCTCGGCGACGCCAGCACGGCTACTCTACCTCTCTGTTATCGAGACGCTTTAACCATGACCTCAGATATCGCGTGCAATCTCGGAGTAAGCGCTAGTAAGTGTCGATCGTGAAGCATTGCTTCTTTTCACCTCTCACAGACGGCGGCACTGCACCGCTCCGCCCGCTGCGAAAGAGAATGTGTGAAAGATATAAGGCGCGTTCGCGCCGTGCCTAGCATCTCCCGAGATGGCTTAGTGGGTAGGGCGTCGGGCGCTTGCCGTCGCGGCCGCAACGTCGTGGGTTCGATTCCCAGCGGGGTATCTTTTTCTTGGTTTTTTTCTTTCTCACCCGTTGGTGTCCATTTTATCAACGTCATATCCGTGACGGATGTACTTGGTGGACCCCGGCATAAAACACTTTCGTGTTAAAATGCGCGGCCACGATCGGTGAGCAGTTGACGAGGAGCGCCATGGTGTAGAATGACGTCGTGGAGCAGAAAGTCGGCAACGTCAGTAGCAGTGCTGGTGGGGAGCGCTCGAGTGATGGCGTACCTGGTCGCATGGTCTATAGCAACGGCGACCCACTTGTTGCCAGAGTTGGACTCAGGAAAAGGGCCGAGAAGGTCTACACCAACACGGAATAAAGGTTCGGTAGGGATGGAGATCGGGTGAAGGAGTCCAGCAGGGGGTGCGGCAGGACGCTTCCGACGTTGGCATTTATCGCAGGAGGCCACGTAACGTCGAACGGACCGGGCGAGACCGCGCCAAAAGAAGCGGCGCCGGACACGGTCGTACGTGCGAGATATGCCCAGGTGGCCGGCAGTGGGCTCGTCGTGAAGCTCATGCAGGACCGTTGAACGCAAATGTTTAGGCACGACGAGAAGGAACTCGGGGCCATCGGGCAGAACGCTACGACGGTACAGCGTGCCATTCACGAGGACGAACATGCGGAGTGACGCGTCGTTAGGGGCAGATTCGAGACGGCTAATGAGTGATCGCAAGGAAGCATCGCGACGTTGTTCTTCCCCAATCTGAAGAAACTGAGACATGGACATGACGCTGGGGCTAGGCTGGATGACCGATCCGTCTGGCTTTTCAACAGGGTAACGAGACAAGCAATCGGCGTCCAGATGGAGGCGTCCAGACTTGTAGGCAACAGAGTAGGAGTACTCCTGCAGACGTAGCGCCCACCGGCCAAGTCGTCCAGTAGGGTCCTTCAGTGAAGAAAGCCAACAGAGCGCGTGATGATCTGTTACGACACGGAATGGGCGGCCATACAAGTAAGGGCGGAATTTTGAAACCGCCCAGACAAGGGCAAGGCATTCCCGTTCTGTTATAGAGTAGTTGCGTTCAGACTTCGAGAGGAGCCGACTTGCGTACGCAATAACACGATCAGTGCCCCGCTGAGTTTGGGCCAATACTGCACCGATGCCGTGACCACTAGCGTCTGTGCGCACTTCTGTAGGAGCATCTGGGTCAAAATGTGCAAGAATAGGTGGTGTCGTTAGTGCGGTGATTAGCTGAGAAAAGGAGTCAGCTTGGAGAGGACCCCAACAAAACGGGACGTCTTGTTTCAGAAGGTCAGTGAGTGGGCGTGCGAGTGCCGCAAAGTTTTTCACGAAACGGCGGAAGTACGAGCACAGGCCCACAAAACTGCGAACATCATGGACAGAGCGAGGAACGGGGATGTTCGTTACAGCGCGGACTTTGGCCGGGTCTGGTCGTACACCGGAAGCGTCAACGAGGTGGCCCAACACAGTAATTTGACGAAGACCGAAGTGGCACTTCGAGGAATTGAGCTGGAGGCCAGCTTGTCGGAATATTGATAGAACGGTCGAAAGGCGTTCAAGGTGTGTGGCGAAAGTGGGTGAGAAGATGATCACGTCGTCCAAGTAACACAAGCACGTCGACCATTTAAATCCTTGAAGCAGCGTGTCCATCATTCTCTCGAAGGTTGCTGGAGCGTTGCAAAGACCGAAGGGCATGACCTTGAATTGGTAAAGACCGTCAGGGGTAACGAAGGCGGTCTTCTCACGATCCATGTCGTCTACAGCAATTTGCCAGTAGCCAGATCGGAGGTCGAGAGATGAAAAGAAGGTGGCGCCATGGAGACAGTCGAGTGCGTCGTCAATACGTGGAAGAGGATACACGTCTTTCTTGGTAATTTTGTTGAGGTGCAGATAATCAATGCAGAAACGCCAGGAGCCGTCTTTCTTCTTTACTAATACCACGGGGGAGGCCCAAGGGCTAGACGATGGTTCGATTATGTCTTTCGCTAGCATTTTGGCCACTTCTTTTTGAATCACTGCTCGCTCTGATGCAGACACGCGGTAAGGCCGACGGTGGATGGGCGCAGAGTCACCTGTGTTAATTCGGTGAGTGACAATCTTAGTCTGGCCCAAGGGACGATCATGAATATCGAAAATGTCACTATAGGAGGCCAAAACCTGGGAGAGGGCGTCGGCCTGATCAGGCGAAAGGTCTGATCCAATCATGTTTCGAAAAATGGCGTCGTCAGAACCGGGTAACCGTGAGACTTCAGCTTTGTCCGGAGCAGTTACGGCGACAACGTTGATGTCATCGTCGTCGGTTATAGCAGTGAGTTGGGCTAGCGACATCTGGTAGGGCAACATTTGGGGAATGAGGCCAAAATTGAGGAGCGGAAGGAAGACGGAGTTGTCCACTATAGTGGCGATGGTATGCGGCACAGTAATATTGCGCGTCAGTCGTGCGTCAGTTAGAGGTGTAACGATGTAGTCGCCGTCGGGAACTGGAGGGGTCGATGACAAACAGACGTGCGTCACTGCTCGAGGTGGCAGGCGAACAAAAGAGGTTGGGCTCAAGCGACTGACGGGCTTTTCACAGGTATCGGCGAGAAGAGGAAGATCGAGGCTGAGCGTGCCAGAAGAACAGTCAATTAAGGCCGAGTGTGCCGAAAGGAAATCAAGGCCAAGTATGAGGTCATGAGGGCAACGAGCCAGAACGGCGAAAAGGACGACGGTGTGACGACCGGCAATGCTGACACGAGCAGTGCACATTCCGATGACTTCCACAGTACCGCCATCGGCAACACGTATTGCCTGTGTCGTGGACGGCGTCATAATCTTCTGCAAACGGCGGCGTAGAGGAGCGCTCATAATAGACAGGTGCGCGCCTGTGTCAACGAGGGCGGTCACAGGAACATTGTCGACTTTTACTTCAAGCAGGCTGTGGTGTGTGGGGAGCGTCAGTAGAGGATTTGCAGGCGTCGATGGTATTGCAGCTTCACCTCCATAAGCTGCAATATCTAGTTTTCCTGCTGCGAGCGTCCAGAGAAGGTCGGCGAGTAAAAGCGTCGGGGCTGCGGAGAGCGGGATTGGCGGCGTTGCGGGGACGGCGAGCGGGAGTAGCGGCGAACGGGCGAAGTGGCGTCATTGGTGAGAGGTTCGTGAGAGGACGAGTAGACATTGGAGGGTGCAGCGGCTGAACGTGTAGAAGTGGTAGGGCGCATGTAGGTAGGGTAGGTCTGGTGTGGTGGGTTTGACCAACGGCGACGGCAATAGCGAGAAACGTGCCCTGGCTGGTGACAGTAAAAGCAGATAGGCTGGTCATCGGGTGTTCGCCATTCTGTAGGGTTGCGGAGGGGCAATGTAGGAGAGGATCGGCGAGCGTTGCCTGGGGAGTAAGGCCTTACTGCAGGGCGAGTCAGGGGACATGCGGATGGAAGACCGAGGTTTGCAAACTCTTGCCTGACCACAGCTTGAATGAAGGCCACCGATGGCTGTGAAGGGTCAGTGGTGTGTGTTGTGAAAACTGGTGGTTGGATGGGAGCAGGACAGGCAGCTTCAATCTCCCGACGAACAATGCGTGTGACGTTGTCATAGGTGGGCGGCTGGCGAGCGGCTTCACAAGATGAGGTTGCGGCCGTGTTGGGAAGCCGCGTAAACCTCTGAGTTATACGGCGGCTCTTGGCTTGTTCAAACCGTCGGCACTCTTTGATGATTGAGTCGACGGTGGCAACGTTGGTGTAAACAAGCAGGTTGAAGGCATCGTCTGCGATTCCTTTTAGCACATGCGATACCTTCTCCGACTCAGGCATGTGCTCATCAACCTGGCGACAAAGGGCGATGACGTCGTGAATGTACGCGACGTACGATTCGGTAGAGGTCTGTGCTCGGGTTGCCAGTTGATTCCGCGCAGCCATCTGCCGTCCAGCGGTGTTGCCAAAAAGGTCGCGGATCTTCTCTTTGAAAGATTCCCAGCTCGTAATGTCTGCTTCGTGCGTCTCGAACCACACCCGCGGTTGGCCATCAAGGTAGAAAAGTACGTTGGCGAGCATAAGGGTCGGGTCCCACCTATAGCTGGCGCTGATCCGTTCATACAAGTTGATCCATTTGTCAATGTCAACGCCATCCTGTCCGGAAAATACGCCAGGATCACGAGCAGGAGGTAGGACTACGTAGGTAGAAGCCACGGGAGGGGCAGGCGGTGAAGACGATGTTCCGTCAACTTGTGACATGGTCGGACCCGCGATGATACGGCCGTTGCGGAGCTTCGTGATGGGTACAGGGAACAACCAGCGCCTCCACCACAAAGATGTTACGGAAAATGACACGAGGCGTGACTATTTACAAGTGTATTTACACTGATGTGCACAGCATCGAGCAAGATGGAGGACAGCACCTACAGCAGACAGCCAGGCCAGTCCTCTTTGTCGTCTTCTGTACGCAGAATGTCTGGCTCTTGATGGGTTAGCTACGTAGCAATATATATATATATATATATATATATACAGGCTTAATATCCAACTCAGTCTGTCGTGAGTTAAACCATGACGAAAAGCTCTTGAAGTCATGTAGGAAAACAGTAGCGGCCTTTCGATATTTAAACCAATATGTGCAATGACTAAATATATATATATATATATATATATATATATATATATTTTTTTTTTTTTACTCTTACAGGTTGGCTTAATATCCAACTCAGTCTGTCGTGAGTTAAACCATGACGAAAAGCTCTTGAAGTCATGTAGGAAAACAGTAGCGGCCTTTCGATATTTAAACCAATATGTGCAATGACTAAATTCACGCTAGTTTCTTTTTTCAGAATTTCACACTTTGTTTATTTCCCACAATTTCTGAAGTTACGTACAGGCCAAAAAGAGCATGCAAGGCAATATTTATCACTTGACCTCTACTGGTTTTCGCGAAAGCGGACAGTGGTCAGCGCAATTTTAGGGGCGAAGCTCCTCTTAGTCTAACCTTGTCCGGCGTAAGGCGTAAGGCGTCCGGCGTAAGGCGTAACTGGCAATATACTACGACCCATCACCGATCCTTTGCAAACTGCCCACTACTACGTCTTTGCATACATCCCACTACGACCCATCAACGATCCATCACTTCACCGACCATAAAGCCGTTATAATGAAGGGGGAACGGTAGCCACGTCTAGCTACCACTTACGATTAATAAAATTTCTCGTATAAATATATACAGTGTACGTCACGTCTTTGATGATGTACTGGGCTATCGCTTTGATTACTGCTGGGCGAAACCACTGGAGATTTCACGGTGTAAGCATGATTACTTCAGGAGCTTCGCCCAAGTTCTTCATCATTCACCCGTGGATATGCTGTGAATTTTTTAAAAGTCGCAAGTCTGCAGACACAAACGTATGAGTGAAATAATTGGTGCGTTATTCGCCTGTTTTTTTAATATAAATGGGTTGCTGCGTATAGCTTGAGGTTAAAGATACTTTGGCTATTCCATTTCAATCCGCGCTTGAGCAGTGCCACTGATAGCCAGATAACTGATTTCCTTCCTTGAAACATTAAATGCCGTTACGCGGAAAATGTCGCCATTTAATTGTTTCCCTAGAGGTTCAACTTTCTTGGCACAAAATCAGCAGCTCATTGGTACATGCAGAATTTTTGAAATAAAGTCAGGACAAATGTTTAGGCCCGGCAAATATACAATGTAGTATATGCAACAGAAATAAATAGGTACTCGCAAAAGCACACGCTAATCTAGAAAATAAAGTATGTAATGTAACCTATGAAAAATAGTTTTAAGCAGGGACCAGAAGACGTTGGTTACGTTCGTGGTAAAGCAGTAATACGTTAAACAGTGCACCGAGAACCGTTTCACATGAAAGAAGCCGTCCAAACAACGTTCCATCCGAAATGAACGGCGCCCGGCACACTGTAACGTTTTACGTGGGTTGTTTGCTACACATGCACTTTCTTTAAGAAAGTTACGCTGTAGCGTCCAGCTCAAGAGGAACTTAGCTTATTAAGAGCGGAACTCGTTAAGCTTTTCGTTGCGCCGGGTAGTGCGAACAGGGATTATCATCATCATGAACCAGTACGCGCTCGCTCCGCCCTCTTCTTCATCTTCTGCTTCGCTCGCCCAACGCGTGCGCTGATTTGTCCGGCGTAGAATGCAATATATATGATGGGCGAGTCTGCTACGTGACTAAAAATCACGTAACACCCCGTGATAACTAGTCACGTGACTAAAATCACGTAACATCACGTAACAACTGGTCACACGACAAAAATCACGTAACATCATGTCACGCTACTAAAATCCCGTAACATCACGTAGCAACTAGTCACGGGACCGAAACTCACGTAACACCACGTAACAACTGGTCACACGACTAAAATCACATAACATCATGTCACGTGACTAAAATCACGTAACATCACGTAATAGATAGTCACGTGACATCTTCCCGCCAGAACCGTGTAACAGCTAGTCATGTGACATGCTCCCGCCCAAAACCGCGCAACAGCTAGCCACGTGACAAAAACCACGCAACATGACGTAGCATCTAGTCATGTGACTGAAATCGTGTGCCATCAGGTTACAACTAGTCACATGACTAAAAATCACCTAACATCACGTAACATCTAGTCACGTGACATGTTCCCAGAAAAACACGCAAGGACCAGTCACGTTACTAAAATCACGTAACATCACGTGACATGTTCCCGCCGAAACCGCGTAACTAGTCACGTGACTAAAATCACGTACAATCGCCTAACTAGTCACGTGACATGTTCCCGCCAGAACCACGTAAAAGCTAGTCACGTGACATGTTCCTGCCAAAACCACGTGACATGTGCGTAGCGTAGGGAACCGACCGAAACCGGAAAATAGCCAAGTCGAGCCATATACTTAGCACTGCTAGCAAAAACTTAGCATCTCTAGCAAAAGCTTGGAATTACTAGCAAAACTTAGCTAGGTCGAACACTAGCTCCGCTGTTGGTTCCAGCCTTGCGCCTCTAGAGTGCAAGCTGCGCACATTTTCTATAGTTATAGACACCATGCGCCAGGAATTAAAGGTTGAGCCGCCGGAAAAGGTGAACAGGATCTGGTGGCGTGATATGAAAAATTGCTTCATGACTTAGAATTGCTCAGTACGATATCTCATCGGTGATTTTATTAATTAGTATTTTCTTTTCTTTCAGAACGGCTGGGTATGCACAGAGAGCTGGAAAACATACACCATCCATACAGTTTTCTGGGCGGGATCAATGACGAGCTACTTCGTCTCTGGTCTTATAGCCGATAGGTATGAACGGCAGATTTTGTTAGTGTTTGCCTTGGCACGCATTCGGAAATTGAGGGTGTTTTCGCGGCCTTGTATTTTTTGCCGTTATAATTTGTTCCGTTGTTCACGTGAGCCGACTAATAACCGTGAATATTGTTTCTTATGCTAAAACGACGAACTTATTTGGATGAATGAAATTATGCAAAGAGAATTAATAATTTATGACATGCGTTCTATGGTGTTTGCAATGACCTGCAGCAATAATATTGATCCAGTTATTCGAGCAACTAAAGTTGCTATAACAGAGGTGTAAGAGTCACTTTCGATAAATGCGTAACTCTTCCTGGAAAGGAGTTATTCGCACCAAGAACGTGAAATGCATATTATGCGAAGAGTTCGCTCAGTCATTATTGGTGCCTTAATCTTTAGAAATTAATCATGCGTTATGATGAAGGATGACGACTGTAGGATTTCAGGTACATCGCTTTGGGCGACTGTAATCGGATGGCAGTATGTGATTTTCCTTCAATATGTAATTATCCTTGTACATTCAAGGGGTCCAGAACCACCCATCGGGCTTTGTGAAAAAACCACTCTCTACGAACAGCTAGCACTGCCATGAGCAGCTCAGGCAAATCTTGCAGTCGTGCGCGACAAGGAGAGTTTACAAGCGGAGCGCGAAGTTGCCACATTCTCAAGCGCCCTCTCTTCATAGAGAGGCCTGTGATCCCACCCTTCGGAGCGGCCGGCGGCTGCTGTATGGCCTCATACAGCAGACTGCAGCTATTGGCCGATAGCCAGTATTAATCAAGAGCGGCGATTGGACCTGATGCACTTCTTGCCACGGGGTGCCGCCACATGCTGGCGCCGTGCTCTATAGTGTGCTAAAATCACACAGTAGCAACACTAGCACGCACCAGAATCACACCGAGAGTGCGCGAAGGCGTTCCATGACGCGCGTTCAAGGTCATCACGCGCGCTGACGTAGCTTCTTGCCCTTCGCCATCTCCCCCATGTAGCTTCTAGCGCGCTCGTCGGGACGAAAGAAGAGGGAAAGCGCTCAAAGCGTGAGACAAATCCCCGTAACTACGCTCGTTCTTGACGGAATCGAAAATTTTTTTGCGGTGGTCGATACGTGGGGCAATAAACACCAATACCGTGGTCAATCAGTGATTGTTTAAAAGTGGTTCAGCATCCCTTTAAAGGGACAGTAACTGGCATCAACGAAAAGCATACGCAGAAAGCACTAGCGACTTAATTGAACAAATTCTGCTTCTAAGGAACACCAGACGTACATTGAGGAATATAGGCGTGCGCAGAGTTCCCCTTCAGAGGGGGAGGGGGGGACGAAGGTTCATAGCAGCGCCAGCGCCCTCCTCCCTAATGAGTCAGTGTATGGGGCAGACTTCATGACCCCCCCCCCTTCTTAGGTGACTAGGGGGGGTCAGCCGCCCTCCGCCCCCCCCCCCGCCTCACCCCCCGTGCGCACGCCTATGGTGAGGAATCTGCCAGATGACTTCCACGAAAAATGAGGGGTCACAAAAAGAAAGAAAGGCGATCCGCCGGCATTTGCGAAAAAGCGACATCTCCAACGTCTCCGCAATAGCCCTAGTTCGAAAACACCGTCAGTCTCTAAACAATATCGTCATTAGTTGCCTCCTCAACAGTAACAACTCTAGAAAATGTCATGATTGGACTCGAATAAGCGTGTGTTTTTCTAACAGCTGCGCGAACAAGAAATGAAGTCACAACGTTGCTGGCGGACTATGTATGTGAACGTTCACGTCAGAGCAGCATTGTTTAACACATGTGTCCCGTGCATATGTGAACCGTACGAATGGCAATGAGAAATCAGATGGGAAGTTAAGGTAAAAAACACAATGGCGTGTACCACTGCGCTTGGCAAACACTATTCATTGGAAGCCAGAAGGGCCATCATACATGAGACAGTTTGAAACTGAATGACCCAGTGTAAGTGTAAAGAGAAATGTGGCACGAAGTGCGCAGATCCTTCCTTTTATGAGTATGCTTTGTAATGTAGCGCACGCCGTTTATCACACGACAATAAAAATGCTCTCACACACATGCCTGCGAAGGAAGGTTAAAAAAAAAATTCCAGTTCAGTGTGCACCAGATCCTGCGCATTGTTTCTCACTTAAGCGAGAAGGCTGAAGCAATACTTTCTGAGATAATTGCATGCGTAATTGGGTGAAAATAATGCATTAAACCCGGTGTTTAGAACTGAATACCCCTGTTTCCTAAGCATTTAAAGGACGCATGACGAGGAGGAGCATACAGAAAATTACACTTTCACCGCAAGAGCGAAGCAATGAATGCGATGGGAACAAATTGGAATGTTATCAGAATTGTACGTAACGCGTTGCAAGTAATCGATTACTTGTAATCAGTTACATTTTCTTGTAATTTTCACTATAATCGATTACTTTTTAGCAATCGTAACGCTCTGAGTAATCCAGTTACATTTTCTTGTAACTGATTACCGGTAATCAATTACTTTTCTTTTACAAATTCTAGTTGTAACCAGTCTTCTACGGCAGCTTTCGTCACGAAAAATATGCGACCGCTCTGTCCTGTCAGACGGGGGGTCCCTACAGAGCATATTTTTTCACCTTTTCATTGGCCGTGCCTGCAACGCCTTACCCGAGCGTCAGCAACAGCGAAGCGCGACGCTTCATAGAGGGCATCGAGACTAGCATCGAAGCTCTGCGCATCTACGAGCTGGTGCGCAAGGTGTTCCTTTATACGTTATAATACCGCGCTTCCCTCAACTGCACGCATTGAGAGAGTGTTCAGTGTAGCAGCTGACCTCTTAACGAGGAAACGAGGCGGAATCAGCGACGACAACTTTGAAAAACAACTCCTGTTGAAAGTTAACGTGTAACACTATATCACAGAAGCCACGGTAAGCCTCCCAGCCTTCACGCAAGCCTCCAGCCTTCTCTATACCATGTAAGCCACACTAGTTCGTTGTAGCTTGAGTAAACTTGTGTTATTGTGTTACGGCAATAAAATTTTGAAGGAAAGTAACGCAAAAGTAATCGATTACGTTACTGTAATTTCTCAGTTACATTTCTGGAGCTGTAATTGACCACTGTAATCAATTGCATTTTAAAGGAAGCAATTGTAATTGTAATTGGTTACTTATTTTCTGTAACGTGTGTAAGTATGAATGTTATACGAAGTAAGGCTAGAAGCTAGCTCCTTTAGCATGAAACCGCATGTAAGTCGACGAAACGCCGGCGTAAGGAAATGTAAGCGTTTCCTTACGCCGGCGGCGAGCTGCAGCGCTGCAGCGAACAAAGCGAGCTTCGGGCAGTATCCCTTCCACGCAAACTGAGCAGTGAGAACACAGCAGGCACCAAGGTATGAACCGTCTGCTGATCCCCTTCGAAATAGCACACGCGCGACCGCGCCTTGTCAGTAAAGGTACGCAGTTCCTGCTGGAGCTTCCGAAACCACTCCTCCCATCCCCTCCTTCAATAAGTATTTCGCGCGAAGCGACGGAGCTTGAGTCGCAGTCATCGGTAAGCTTCTTTATTGAGCTATTGGCTTAATGTATGTGCCATATGCACAGTAATTACGGATTGAGATGTGAAAATGTAGGGCTAAGTAATGCACATACTTTCGTTTCCAGCGTTTCCAAGTTCGTGTCATATCGGCGTAATTTTGACTCGAACACTTACATCAGAGTCAACTTCCCTTAGCGGCCAGATTTACAGCGACACGACGCGGTGGTCATGACAGTTGACGCACGCACGCACGCACGCACGCACGCACGCACGCACGCACGCACGCACGCACGCACGCACGCACGCACACACGCACGCACGCACGCACGCACGCACGCACGCACGCACGCACACACACACACACACACACACACACACACACACACACACACACACACACACACACACACACACACACACACACACACACACACACACACACACACAAAACGATGTCACCCTTCAATCCGTGAGCATCGTACGTGCAAACGACTTGGTCATCCGGACATAATATGCCTTCGGCATCACCGAATAGCTTTCAACAAGTTTAGAGCTTGCTATGATGAAATGCGAATGCGTTGGCGAACCGACAGTGTACGAAGGTGCCACTTGAGTGTTTAAATACATGATTATTAATTCATTATTTATTGATTTAGTTTTTCTCCATTGGAAATGCGTACTAAAATAAATGGAATGACAGCGTATCAGTGAATGACTATTCGCGCTGCTGGGAAGCACTAAAAGTTTCAGTGAGCACTTTATCTTTCTATGGCATTTATATATATCTATATCCGTCGAGTTGCTGTTTCCGTACGTAAAAATTAAGCTGAGCGTAAAAGCGGGAAGCACGTTTGGATGTCGAACTCGTTGGCCATTAATAGACAGCGCGAATAGCTGCAGCGGTGACATGGCAGTACAGACATATCCCGTATGTTTCTTGACGTCACAGCACATTAATCAAACAATGGTGTAGCTGAATTTACCTGCGAGTCGCAGCACCTCGGCAATATCGACCGCGACACGTGCGTTCACTTGAGCTTGCTCGCACGTGTCTGAATGAGATTTGAAACCGAAATACATTTTAATCGCTTCCTGACGCCCACACACTCGCACGATAACCTGAGTGGATGAGCGGAAAGCACGCGCCTTGCGTTTCACAACATCGAGGGGCTTTTGCCAGAACTGATTTAAAATGCGTATAAAAAGTTAACTAAACGGAAGCTTTTTGGGTATTAAGGCGAAAGCCTTATATGTTTGATGTGAACGTGAACTTGAACGAACAGAGGGCGTGTCGTACGAAAAGTCACATGACCATCCGCGCACCTCGTGCACGCGAGTAGCGCGTTTGCTTCATCTTTGCGGCGTTCGCGTGATTAAAGAGGTAATAGACAGGTGTGTGTGGCCTAAAGTCACGTGGCCACCCGCGCGCCTAGTGGCTCGACCACCCGCGCGCCTAGATAGCGCGCCTAGTGGCTGGAGGCGCGCGATCTGCGCGTTCACTTCGTGTGCGGCGTTAGCGTTATATAAAGTGCATGATGACGAAACCGGGTGGTTTTCGTTTTCGAGTCGTCTTAGGCGAACGCGTGAGGGAGCCTGTGAGTTATCTGCATCTACTAGCATGTGGCAACCACCGTCGAGAATCGAGTGGTGCGTTACACGGGAATTCAATGCTTCAATACTCGTATGAGTTTATGCACTCACGTGTTTGCAGGAGCGTACTTCTGGGGACCGGAACTTGAGGGGCAGAATACGTACAAGTGTCCATTAACTTAAATGAAAGCCAACAGTGGCGGTGTTCTCAAAACGTAAACTAAACGTTTATTTCGGTGCGCTGTGGTTCACGGGAACTACAAACTGAGTTTTGGTATGGAATCTCTTGTGCTTAAGGGAAAATGTGACACAGTACATAACGGCGCAAGCAAATAAAGGGCTTTCTGAACAGTATGTTTCTAAAGAGACCAATTACACGCCCTAAAGTATGCCATTGCAACGAGTTGCGGAATCGGGGTATGTTCGACTCAATAGGTCAGGATACCGATCGAGTAATGTTCACCGCTGCTAGAACCCTACATGTATGTCGCTAGCGGATGATGCCTCGTGAACGAAGGCGCGCATCCGAGGATAACGGGAAAGGGCTGGCGGGACTGGCGTTGGACAGGCCCGCGTAGCATCCCGCCGAGCGCACGAAAATCGACTTCGTGCGACGCCGTTCCAATGCCAAAGAGAAAGAATAAGTGTACTGTACAAGAAGCATTCCAGTACATTGCAGATTAAGAAACCCATTCCTCTTGGCGCACCCGCCACCTCGCTGTCACCTCGCGCCAACGCGGTAGTAGTGACGTCATCTCTGGCACTGCTGCGCAAATACGCCGACCATGGCGCGATAGCGCATAAAGCAAAAGCCAGCTTACAGGAGACGCAAGCCATTTGGGAATATCAATATAAGGGGACGCGAGCATCCCCACACGTCACTGGCGTAGCCAGGGGGAGGGACGAGGTTAACCCCCCCTTCCCCCGACTCCGAAATTTTTTAATTTTGCATCTGTATATATACAGGCACACATACAAGCGCACGCACGAACATGCATAACGTGTGGTCGAATCGCCCCCGAAAAAATATCTGGCTACGCTACTACAAGCCAAAGACGGGCAACGAATACCCCGCGTTGACTCCATATGCATTCTCGGCCTCCTAGTCGAGGCCACCGGGTGCCATGCACGTACAATAACACATATCGCAACTAAAACGGAAAACGTGCTCCGACTGATCCAGCGAGTCTCGGGTCGCAGGCAAGGCCTCGGTGAGGCCAACCTCCTGCGCATGTATCACGCGTTCTTAATGAGCCACATCAATTACGTCGCCTCTGCCCACAACTGGACAAAAGTGGAAAAGACTAAGCTGAACACACTCATGCGCAAGAGCATTAAACAAGTCCTCGGCCTACCCTAAAACACGAGTACCTCCCGTCTCGACCAGCTAGGTATGCACACGACATCGATGAAGTGATCGAGGCCCAGACCACAGCCCAAGTGGTCCGCCTCTCCTCCTCCAAGGCAGGCCGTCGACTACTAAACGAAGCCGGCATGTCCTCACACCCCTACCTTGAACGCGCAGTAACCCTCCCGAGAGATGTCCGAGAAACCTACGTGGTAACCCCATTCCCCCGAAACGTCCACCCACACCACAATAAAGGCAGACGCCTGGCCCGCGCTCGCGCTATCCGCGACCGTAGCGCCGTGAATCGCGGCTCTACCGTATTCGTCGATGCGGCGCAATACGGCAACTCCTCCACCTTTGCACTCGCAGTAGTAGATGGCGATGGAGCCCTACGTTCAGCCGCCTCGGTTAGGCTAGCAACGAGCGCCATAGCCGAGCAGGTCGTCATAGCTTTAGCGATGACCGACCCCTCGCACACTAGCGTCTTCACAGACTCTCGCGCCGCCATTCGGGCTTACGAAACCGGCAACATCGCGCGTGAAGCAGCCCACATCTTACAAACACGAAAGCACACGGGTTCGCACTGCCTCTCTTGGTTCCCTGCCCACATGGGCAAAGACGTCCACTCCCAACAACCCAACCTCAACGAAACGGCTCATGACCGAGCGCGAGAGCTCACCCGCCGCGACGATCAATCAGCCACCGAAGAGCTGGGTCCAGACATACAGTTTAACGACCCCTTACCAACCTTCCACAAAATCACCTCTCACTACCGCAACAACAGAAGCCAATACCCGTTACCACACACAAAGCTCGAACGTGCGCAAGCGGTAGCCTTTCGCATGCTACAAACAAGATCGTACCTATCACGGGGCCGACTGAGCCATTACAACACAGACATCACTCCCCAATGCCCAGATTGCAGAGAACTCTATTGTTCACTCTCGCACATGCTATGGCAATGTCCCGCGTTACCTCAGGGACCTCTCACCAGTGAGTCCGACTGGGAAGAGGCACTCAGGAGCTCCGAGCTCCACCAACAACTCAAGGCAGTCCAGAGGGCCCAAGAACTGGCGGAACGCCATCACGTTCCCGCCCCGACTCGGGCGTCGCCTACGGTAGCGGCTGCTAGGGCGTCCCCCCCTGGATCCCCCGGCGGCTTAAACTCCTCAGGACCGATGAATAAAGTTCTTGACTGACTGACTACGCTACTGCCACATGCGTATGTTCCAAACTGTGTCTATTCTCTTGGAGAAAGTGAGGAAACCGGTAAAAATTGTAGGAAATACTTATATCCGCAAGTATCTCTTTAATTAACACAAGGATTTCAAGTAAGCATTCATATTTAGCTAGTCTCCGTAAAGGCCGCGCAGCTACGCTGGAGCACGACGAAAACTTCTACACCTATTGTATTGCACTGTTTACTTGCTAAAGGTCTCTTAATTTGAATAACTAATCTTCCGAATTGTAGCCTATGTCCTTTACATTCAGCTCTCCTTCCTAATTTCGCAGAATTGGACGACGGAAAACAGCTCTGTTGCTCATAGCACTAGGTTCCGTTTGCAACCTACTGGGTGCCTTCTTTTCCGATTTCGTAAGCTACACGGCACTGAGGTTCTTCGCTGCCGCAGGAGCGTACCCAGTGACAACAACGGTCTTCGTGTTGGGTATGTATTGGCGCCCCTCTTATTCAATATTACGACATGCGCTCGTCCCTTTGTAGAGGCCGTCAAATGAAACTCCTACACAATCTGTCCGAACAAAATCGCACGCCTGAGGAATGCGCATTTGTACGAAGTTTTGTTAGGTATAACTTTACATCCTCAGTTCAGCGACATAGCTCAGGCTTAGCCATGAAATAAGTTGCATATGAGCTTTCGCTTAAGTAAAGTCCAACTTATCTTTAGCGAACGAAAGTTAACGTTCAACAACGTTACACGACTAATGTGTACCCACATAATTATGCGTGAGAGGCAAGAACGAGAGAATAATATCGTACACAGGTAGAATATAGGGCAGAAATATTTTCTTAATAACAAGGAACCAATTTCTGTTCGTTCTTTCTGTCGAATCGATAATGCGATGACAATAAATTCTACGGGTGAACTGATACGTGTCCGCCTTTAGTAAATGATCTAGAGTTGAGATGACACAAGCAGAGACTTACATCGAAGACGCTTTTACCGATAAGTTACTGACTCATGGGATTGCGTAATTGTCGGATTTCCTTATAATGCCAGCGTTCAAACGGGGACGTTGTGTGTCATAGCCTTGCGAGTCACGTGAGCGCATAAGAGTCGTTGAAACTACGACCAAAGCTGTTCTTATCCAGTGTAACATTTCTCGGACACGTGGATAGTATTTTGTGCGGGCCATCCACGCAGTCATGGAGTACACCGTAGCTGAAAGGAGGACGCTGATGGCCTTCATATGGAGCCTCACCTGGACTGTATTCGGCGTGATGGCACCTTGGTACGCCTACCTCCTGCAGAACTGGAGGGCCCTTACCGAAACAACGGCGTGCTTCAGCGCTGTTCTTTTCATGGTCACACTGTGAGTAGTGCTCCATGATATCTACTTAGTCCCTACGAGGTCACCCCGTTGAGCCAGTTTGTGAACTTGGCGAGTGCTGCGCTTCATGGTCACACTGTGGGTCCATGATCTCTAATTCGTCCGAGGTCATCCCGCCGACAAGGTTTCTGAACTTGGATTATGAGGGACGCCGTAGAGGGCAACGGAAATTTTGACCATCTGGAGTTCTCTAACAGGCGCCTAAATCTAAGCACACGAGCCTCTAGCCTTTCGCCTCCATCGAAATGCGGCCGGCGCGGCCGGGATTCGATTCCGCGATCTGCGGATCAGCAGTCGAGCACCATAACCACTAGACCACCGTGACGGGTGCGAAAATTCTTCGTAAGAGAAAGTGTCAGCCTATCATGATATCGGACACATCATTAGTGAATGCAGCTAGGCGATGGAAGAGTACACTTAGAAAAAAAAGGGCTTTGCGAATGTGGCGCCTGTTTATTTTTAGGGAGTCGCATAGGAAATTAATTGCCTGCGGATGGAGTAGTTAGCGTCAACGACTATAAATAAATGCCGCTCTGTATAATAGTCTAATCGCTTCACGGTGTAAAACAGCACCTACTTGCTCGTGCTGTTGTTAGGAGCAAGTTATATTAAACGGGCATAGTGTGTCTTATCTTACGCGGAGGGCGTGTGGTAGGAGGGTTGTGCGATGCCCTGACCGATGATGGAGACAGCGGAAGATGGAGACCCGAGGCACTAGGGCGGCAACAGCAACAAAAATAGAGAGAGAGAGAGAGAAAGAAAGACAGACAGAAAGAAATAATAATAAAAAATAAATAACGAAAATAAATAAATTAAAGAACCCTACTACCGAATGTATACAAGACTCAAATCGCTTGCGTTGACCCAGCCACAGTTGCCAACTTACAGCAAACGTGAAAACGCAAATTGGGGCAAATGATCTGTCAAACTTAAAGATGGTCACCTGAAGATAACATCGTGGTTTGGCCCCTCCGTGCTAAATGCTGTGAATAATTATATCACAGAATCGTAGGGATTGTGTTTTGGGGTGTTTAGTGTCCGAGACACAATCCGGCAATTTACAAAAAGAAAAGAAAAATCACTGTGCATAGCAAACAACTGCTGTTCCGTCAGCATAAATCTTATCAGATAACAGGAGAGAGAGAGAGAGAGAGAGAGAGAAAGGGACAAAGAGACAGACACGAAGACACGAATGAAGGAAAGGCAGTGAGTTTAACCAGGCTGTCCGGTTTGCTAACCTACACTGTACAAGAGCCCTTTCAGTACCTGCGTTGTCTTCATCGTATGGTACGTTAATGATTACCAGCGAAATGCTAACCTCACTTCTTGAGCTGTCGTACCGTGGCTTGTGTACAGGTGGTCGACAACCGAGGAGCGAGCGTTGGGCTGACTCGTGAGTTCCGTAAAACATCCATAACGGGCGCACAAGGAAGTTTCACAATTCAGGAAAAACGCAAGCGCACAAGAGACATGTAATTGCTAACGTTGCAGCATTGCGACAGGCCTGAATGTTTTGCGCGGAACGACCGCAATCTGCGCGTGAAAGAAACGCTCCTGTACATAGTTTCTGCGGAACTAACAGTTCGTGTCAAAGGGATTCAGTAGACTGAAACAGTGACCTGCACAGCTTTCTATATTGCCTTGAACAACTTCACACGACGTGACAGTTTCTCGTTCCGCAGAATAATTCAGATGGGAAATCTGCTGCAATTAACCTTGTTGCTGGGCGAGTTGTTTCATGAAGCAGAAGGATTAAAAAATGCGCAAAGTTAAACAAAGAAGAGAAGTCAACACGGACAGGCGCGATCCATGTTGACCTCTCATCATGCTTGTTTAGTTTGGGGCAGGGGCGTAGCCGGGGGGGGGGGGGGGGAGGAGGTTCAAATGCCCCGAAAATTTTCAATTTTTCTTGCGTACGTATACACGCACACATACAAACGCACGCACGAACATACATAAAGTTTAGATGTCCCCCTCCCCCCCCCCCCCCGAAAAAAATTCCTGGCTACTCCCGTGGTTTGGGGATAATATAATCCTCCACGTTGCCCTGCACAGGTGAACCCGTCTAACGTTAAACGACAACGAGCACTGCAGCAGAGAAAGAATGAAGCGAGCACTTAGCAATATCGTAAAAACTTTAACTCGTGTGCCTGCTTGAATTTTGGTGAACAGTGGATAACTTTGCGGAGATATATTTCGAGCCCCATGCTACGGCTTCCTTCAAACTAATAGGGACAGTTGGGCGAGTTGGTGCAAATGCATGTTTGAATAAAGCGCGAAAAAAACACAACACACAGCTTCGTTCAACCGAGACCGCAGTATTGTGACGTGACAATCCAAAATTTCAGCATTGGTTCAAGTGATGAGTTAACTTGTCTACAATGACTTTGACCGCAAGCTGGCGCGAATGAGTATGTCCGGAGCCACGAGGCAGTCAGCTTTGCCCCCTTCCTATTATGATCCAGTGGAGAACAACACGGCCTTACTCTGACCTCACGTGCTGGTTATTATAGCTACCGCCGAGTGAGCAAGCACTCTCATTTTGCGTTAAGAGATCACCTAAACAAAGGTACCACGAAAGCAGCTTCTCGAGCAGACTGTTAGACTGGCCTGAGCTGGACGTGTTGAAAGGTTTCCTAGCGTGATACGTAATATACAGTGCCAGTTGGCTAACGCCAAAGCTGGCTTTCCAGGATTAGTGACTGTTTTGGTTTTCTCGTGGCGGCATGCATAAATCAAGAGAGAGCACAATGCCCATTATTGTTTCCTAAAGATAACCTTGGAGCGTTTCCACAGTTTTTCTGTAAACTTCTCGGCCGGATATCTCGCCTCGCGAAGCTTAAAAAAAAAAAAAGATCATGCCTCACTGCGATTGTACCACGTCAGCCGTTCCATTCAGAATCACTCCAATGGTAGCAGGAGCACAGCTGTCTCTGTCGCCTAGCTTAGAGTTCTCAGTGTCCCACAGTTGTCAATGCTTGCCTTAAACAGGCTGAGCGAACAGTAGGAGAGCATTGGGAGAACAGTAGGAGAGCATATATTAAGTTAGCGTCGACGAGTGAGTACACAATATGCCGTTCATCTCTTTTCCCAGGGTTATACGTTTGACAGCGTAATGCATAACATGCGACAGGTAGCGTAGCAAATGACAAGCGGGAGATTCGTCGGTTCTGTAAGTTACTACTCGGAAAACACGCATTCAACAAGAAGTACGTTAAAAGTTAGTTAATCCAAAGTTCTCAAGTGAGCGAGAGCCAGAAGAATGGCAATATAATCATTGTTACAGCCCGATCTAGGTTGTCGCCTTGCTCATCGATGTCAATGAAATCGATCATTCATTCGTTTATTTCGATTCGTTTTATTTTGCAGCTGAATATCCTTGCTTAACCTTCAGCAACCTCCAGCAACTTCCAACTTGATATGTTTGACCTCATTAGCAGCGATCAGGCCGTATGAGCGGTTCACCTGTGAGAGTTAGAGAGGAGCAGCCCACACTATGTGGTGGTGCTATGCAAGCGCGTATCATCGTCGACGCCAACACATCCCGCAAAAGTGGAAGGGTGTGCGCTGTGAGGCTTAACTTAACAGAGGTCGCAATTAAACATTGCATAGTATCAGCCTTAGGAATCGTTTATTCTCTTCGGTAAACGAAAACGAGGCGCAAGATAAAGGACCGAGAAAAATTCCCAAATGCATGAACCAATTTTGTGCGATAATTTGGGCGCCATGGGATGCTTGACTGGATGGTATTCGTGCTTGACGCTGCATATATGTACGAATACATATGTACCTGTGTACGTGTGTATATGTTGAAAATGTGTGTGCGTTTGTGCCACGGCGTAGTGTGTACGTATGTCGCAGCTCGGCATCTGTCACTTGTTTCTCGCGCTAGCATCAAAATATGAACCAGGAATATTCAAGGAGTTTAGACTCGTCTTGCTTAATGCCACTATATATAAAAAGAGGCGGCATGGGCAATGAAAGACTTTGCAAGCTGCCGCTTTGTTTACGCCTATACTTCCTTCGTCAAGATCTTCCTATGACTATTCGCATATTTCATTTGAATGCTCGAGCTTCTATTTTATTTAATTATCTTCAACCAATTGGGGCTCACACCATTTATAAGCGCCCTCTTGTTCTTACATATCTTTAGGTGGCTTCCCGAATCCTCCAGTTGGCTACTATCGGTAAACCGCAACGAAGAGGCCTTCACCACTCTCCAAAGGATCGCGCGCATCAACGGCAAGGATGTGTCTCAAGAAAAGTTCGCCATATTTTTACAGGTTTGTTAAATGTGCTTTATGGGCATATGCGCCCCATCAACACTGTTGCTGCTGTGAATTGGTTAGCTCCCCAGCCTTTCCCATCTCACCTGTTTCCTTTCTTTCGGCGGCCTGAGACGGAGTCTTGGCGTTGGCGAACGAGAAACGAATAATTTTATACATTGCTTGAATCGCATCACGTAAAATTTGCAGAAAAAAGTATTATTGCTGGCAAATAACTTTCGGCGTCCCAGAGACAAATTGGGAAGTCTGGTGGCGACTCTGCTCTTAAGAATTCGCCTATCCATCCTTAAATGTGATTGTTGAAGCAGAGTCACTGGTCCGTTATCGTGAGTAACATGCGTGACGTAGGGCTGTGACGTCGCTCACGTTACGATCCTTCTTCTGCGTAGCCTCACAACCCCTTTGCGTAAGGGCGCTTCAGAAAGATGCAGGAAAGCTCACTTCGACAGCGACAACACTACGCACGACTGCGCTTTCGTGATGTATTTTATTGCGATAGCAATTATGGGGGCAATCCAGGCGCATTTTTGCGTCGACGTTTGCCGTGAGGTTCCGTATAAAGTTCAAACTGACAACATATTTTCGCGCGTCGTATGCTCTATGTGCGGGTCCTGGAGGGGGGGGGGGGAGGCTGCGTCGCCCCTATAGTAAATGGGTACCTCGCTTGGCCGGGTACGGTCGCGTGGGCCTTATCTTGGTAGGGATTAGCAGACGGCTCATACCTTTGTACCTTTGTACGATTTAAGCCAGATCGGATGCTAAACGAGTCAGCTGCTAGTCTTACTTCGTGTAACATTCAAATCTGTTGTTATCGCATTCATTGCTTCGGCCTTGAGGCGGAACTGACTTTTTTTGTCCATCAAGCACTGCAATACTTTTGGTGCGTGGCTTGTCGTCCCATGTGACCACTTTTGTTACTATTTGACAGATTTGCAGATACTGACTGACAACGCCAGTGACATGAGTACTGTCACTGCTAACCTACATTGCGCCTTTAATTACTCCACTCAATCCCCCTTTCACAGGCAACGGCTAACGATGTGCAGACACAGAGGGACGCCGAAAAGCCTCCAAGCTTCTGGCGTGGTACCATGGCAATGCTGAAGTCTCCTAACATCCGCAAGATTTCGCTACTGATATACGTCGCCTGGTGCGTATTCAATTCACAAGGTTACGAGCAGGATGTTAAATATGCGTGGCAGTTGTAAACATGATATGTCGGGCGGAGATTCATTACGCTTTCGAGAAGGACGCTAGCGCGTACAGAAAACATAAAGCACGCAAGGGTGTCGTACTTTGCTGGGTTTGTTCTGAAGTTGTCGACATAACGAGAGCCAGGAATTGCCAGCCCATTTCGTACACTACAAATACTCATGAATTTCTTCACTGTTTATTCTTAGGATTATAAAGGTTTTAAAATTCAAGCATATCTGGTATAGTGTCAGTGGCAGTGTATGAAATGACAACTTTGGTCTGGTTGTTTTCAAACGGATCGACATTGCTCGTAAGTTAAGTGTTAACCTGACGAAGAACACGCGAACAAGAAAAGTGCACTCAAGAGTGGGAAAGCGAAATATCATTCCCTCATATCATTAAAAAAGAAGCCCGTCTGGCCTTCTTTTTTCTTTCATTAAGCATCGCAAGATTTGTTTCATTGATGGATGTTCCGTGCAATTACCAGATCACCGAGGAAAACGAAACCATTAAGGAAGGCTCTAACAGCTGCTGTTGTCTTTGCCATGCCTAGGTTCATGATCAGCATATGCTACAATGGGACCACCGTGCAGCTTGGAACACTTAGCCTGGACTTGTACACCACCTACTCTGTCGCCTTGGCGTTCGAGCTTCCTATGAACATTTTCTGTATGTTTTCACTGGACGCACTTGGGAGACGCTGGCCCAATAGCTTGTCTATGCTCGCTGGTGGAATCATCTGCCTTCTAATGTGGATGTTCAGACAACGTGAGTGACACCACTTGCTGGTAGCATTCTTTTCTTGCTATTCTTGCTCCCTAAGAGGGAGAGCTGGTCGCCAAGAGTTTTCTTCGTTGACCTGGCAACCACTTGTCCGCAGGGTCAAACACTTTGACTCTCATCATGGTGGCCTTGCTGACAATGTCGTTCTCCGGCGGCTACAACATCACGTACCAGGTGGCGTCCGAGGTGTTCCCCACTGTCATCCGAGGACGCGCCGTGCTGCTTCAGAGAATGTTGGGAGATGTGGGCAGCCAGCTCGGAGCCCAGGTCGCCTCCTTGGTATGTACCGTCCGAACTTCTCTAGTATTTGGCTGTTTTAGATACCAAGTGCATATTTTCATGAGCATATCTATATAACATGTTTAGTTGCGCACAGCGATGACTGTTGAACTCATGAATGCCGAGTTTCCTGACGCCCTTTAAACTCTTTCTAATGTTTCTCAATACGCTCTGACCAACTTCGTAATAATAACTAATATGGTCGCGTTTCGGTATTACTACTTGCCACTGAAGGTAGGTAAATGGTTTCGGCCGGTCAGTAGGTCGGTCGGTTTGTTGGTTGATTGGGTTTAACATCCCAATGTTATTCGAGCTATGAGAGACGATGTAGTGGAGGGCTCCGGATAATGTAGACCACGTGGAGTTCTCTAACCCACTAAAGTCGCACAACACACGAGCATATAACATCGCCCCTCCATCGAAATGCGACCACCGCAGCCGGGGTCGAAAGTCTTCCGGGTCAGCAGCCGAGCACCTTAACCACTAGGCAACCGCGGCGGCTCAGGTTGCTGTTGAAGTACATAAGCATCGTTGGGAGAAATTGCAGGGTTTCAGTCTGATAAGCACTACAAATGGCGTAGCGTACGTTTAACGATTTATTCACCATCACATTTCTTCAAGTACCCTGTAGTATTTACTATGTCTTCGGCAGTAGTAGCCGTTGTCCACCACGCGCTGGTACGTACCGTGATTACGGTGCTCGGCTGCTGACTCTGCTGACTCGAAGGTCGCGGGTTCGATTCCGGCCGCGGCGGTCGCATTTCGATGGAGGCAATATGCTGGAGGCCCGTGTGCTGTGCGATGTCAGTGCACATTAAAGAACACCAGATGGTCAAAATTTCCGGAGCCCTTCACTACGGCGGGCTTCATAATCATATCGTGGTTTTGGCAAGTTAAACCACACATATTATTAAAGGCAGGCGTCGTACATCCTAAATAAAAGGTGTCCTTTGACTCCTTTTTATACATGTGAGAGTCATACACTCTAAGACTCTCTTTTGGAACGTCGTGCGTCCCACGAATCTTCTAAAGAAACTCAACATGCCTCTCTAAAGAGAGTGCTACTCATCTCACTCTCACATGTATAAAAGAGGAGTCAAAGTTCTTAGATCTTAGGCTGGTCCTCCGCGGCTGATCGCGTCCGATGAGCGCATTCTTGGACTGTGTAACTTGAGTCAGGTCAGAATACTGTACGCTTCATGTAAATGTCTTTCTAGGCTGTGCTGGACGAGTACGTTCCTTTTCTGGTGACCGGAAGCTTGGCCCTGGTGGCCAGCGTGCTTTTGTTCCTGCTGCCGGAGTCGGCGGGCACGGCCCTTCCGCAGACCATCGAAGATGGCGAGAACTTCGGCAAAGGACAGGGTATCTGCTTCTGCCCGCTCTTCGCCGGTGAATCACCGGCTCCGGAAAAGGAGAAGCCATCTTTGAATGAATGGTGAGTGCGTGCATTCTGGAGAAACCGGCGTTGCTGTTCGGCTCCCTGAAATGGATGTTTGCTGCACACCATTACAGTACGTACAGGTAGCTGAAACAAGCGTTTGCTCTTTACAATGTTGCAGTACTGAAGAAGCTGGTTGAATTCTGTGATACTTTAAGGGTGTAAAAAGATCAAGGATAATTACAAAACGCAATGTAGAAATTCAACAGCGTATTCGATGCTTATTACTACAAAATATTTTCGTATGTATCGAGTAGTTTCGATTTCTCCAAGTGGGCACTGCATGCTTTACGCCACAATTACGCTGTTAAATGTAGCGTATTCGCGAGAATACTGGCTTCTACTGCGTTCATCAAGCCGCCACAAAAACAAGTGCGCTTTCTTCTGTGCCTACTATTGTTCGACAGTTCTCTTTGCTCTCGGAGGCACGTTCTTGCGCCCCGTGTAGTTAGCCAACTTTTCAAAGAAATCCTATTACAGTAGACGTCGAAGTTTCGGCTTACAGACATACTTCCAAGGTATCCGACTCTTCGTAAGTTTGTTCGGAAAGCACATAGACAAGAATTAGAATGAAAGTACTGAGAACATTCGGCTCAGGGCTGTGTTGCGGCTGGCCCCCAAGCTAACCTGCGATGACAACTTGTTCCACTGGTGTTTATTCATTTTTATTTTTTTTTTGTGCAGGACTGGCATCCTCTCACTCCACAAGAAGAATATGCCAGTGACCCAGAAGCCTGCCATCAACAAAGGCTTTGAACATGACTTAGTTGCACCAACAATATACAATTCAATTAAGTGAAAACTTTACGGACATTGGGTTTACTGAGCGTGACAACGTGCTGCCGGTGTTGTTATCGCAGGTTCCGCCACGATGAGCTTATGTCACCTCGATCCTATACAGCCATCTATGACCACTATCAAAAGCCTTTGCAGGAAATGTGCATGGTTAATGCATAGAGCAAGAGCATCATACTGGTCGTGTCTTTCTTACGACGTGGACCCCCTGTGAATGTTTGGGATAGAACGGGTCTTTTTTAAACACGCACGAAAAAGAAATTTACCACGCCGTTAGCACAAATAATGAATCCCCAGAAATGGGATAGCAAAAGCAAAACGCAATCACTCACGAACTTTATTAGCAGACGAGAGCATGTTCAAGAGGTCAATAATTTTCTTAGCAAAGATGCTTTCCATGCAGCTAAATGCAAGATTTTTCTACAGCTACTCTCCAGGAGAAGCAAAACCTTAGCGGAACGAGACGCTCTTGCATAAGAGGATTATCCTCCGTACTCAATCTCTTCTTTCGTTATTCTGTGCGCTCAGCTTTTTAACAAGGTAAAAAAATATTATATTTATGACCAAAAAAGAAAAAAAAGAACTGTCCTGCTTCTTCAACCAAACGAGAAACAATTTGTTCATGTTCACGGTAAAAAGTGAATTCGAATATTCCAAAGTAAGAAAGGCTGAACTGAGAAAATTTGAAAGCAAGCCGGTTTTTTATAGGGCCTCATAAGAAATATTATGATTAACCTCCGGGATTTTTTCGTGTTTACGAAAAAAAAATCTCGGAGTTTAATCAAGCATTTGCTCGACCCACTTCGCCCACAAGCAACCATACGTGTTTCATGCGAAACGAGGGCAAAATGCTGCGCCGCAGGTGCCGACTCTCAACGCAGTGCATTCTGCGCACTGTCGATGATGCACGGCGAACAGCTGCTGCGTGCAAAGACGGTTTCTTTCTTTTTTTTTTTTGCACCTGCGCCAACGCATCTGCTCAACATTATCAGGGTGCAAGAAATGCAAAAAATAGTCATGCGTAAACTCAGTCTTGGCTTATCATAATTCTCGGCTCATGTGTCTGGTGGCGGCACTCAGCGTTCGCGCGCCCTGGTGTATTCCTTGGATTGACCTTGCGTTTCGCCGCACTGACGAAGCTGATCCCGGAGGCCAAGTAGGAAGAAGCGTGTCGTTGAGATCTGCTCCGCCAGGTGTCGCAACGATCCCAGCTGCTCGCAAGAAGAACCGTCTGACTTTTCAATGAACTCATTCAATTAATTCTCATTAATTATCCACACAGTTGAATGATCCTTATCTGAAGTAACCGCATGCTCCGACATCCTACGTATCCAATATAACTCTTAAGTTGAACCGGAAACATTGATTTCGTACCTGTTTTATTTTTTTACGAGACTTCTGAATATTCAGAGAACCGGAGGTAAGCGCTCGATCGGAAAGGAACACGAAGGACAGACGCGAAGGAACACGCACTTGTGAAATATACAATTCAAGCGCGAAAAAAAAAAAAACATTGTTGCGAGCGCCTGCTGAGCCACCTGTGGTGTCGTCTTCACGTACGCTGTTTCCGATGCCTTATGGTATCTTCAACAAATCCCCCGTACTTCCGTGCCGCTTTCAATCATGTCTCCGGCGAACTGGAATAGAAATTGTTGATGTTTTGGGGCCATACAGATTTTCACATCCATTATTCTGCTTTACGTGATGGGTCACACGAGCTGATAGCACCTATCATTAGAAAAAGAAAGAAGTTCTTTCCCGAAAGAAAAAATAAAACGCCACATTATCATTTAGTGGCTTCCGTACAACTACATATGGCATCGTCGGAAACGGTCTTACTCACAGGGCTGCCTATAACCGGTATGTCCTCACAAAGACACCCAGACCTTCAGATTCTTTTCGCGAGTACGGACGCTCTATGCACCTCCTTCTCTCCATAAAGCCGAGTGTTAGACGTATCACGCGCCTTCCAAGTGTGCATTCCACGCGATATTGGGTATATTGTATTTTTTTTTACGACGACAAAAGGAAAGAAAGGGTGACCTCAGGCTTTTGCTGAGCGCTACCGTGAGGTCGGGCCTGATCGTAAGCGAAATTTAATACCGGCAATGCAACCAGAATTGCTCAGTCTGTTTATACGTGCGACCGTTCGTATACAGGGTCTCATTCACTTCTTTGTCGAGATATGAGACGCGGCCTCGCCTGCGAACGTTGTCAATCTGTCGCAACGCGCGGCGTCCGGCCGAGATGCTACTCGCGTGCGGGGCCCAGCCTTCGCGAACGTAAGAAAAGAGCTCGCCACGGGTGCGGTGCTTTACGACAGCGCGGCTCATATCGGGGACATCGTACGATGGTATACCCTGACACGCGCCGCACGGAGAGACGCGAGTCGACACATCGACTTCATCGACCGGGTCGACTGTGAAGAAGACACAAGGTAGGCACAGGTGCGCTCTGACTTGTTTTTCCCGATGTAATTGTTACAAAAAAAAAAAGAACTACTTAGCTCACTGTCACGTAGCTGCACAGTAAAGGTTATGATTGACACCGTAATAAGAATTGTTGGGGTTTTACGTCAAAAACCGCGACATGATTATGACAGGCGTCGTAGTCGAGGCCTCTGGAAATTTCGATCACTTGGGATTCTTTAACGTGCACCTAAACCTAAGTACACGAGCCTCAGACATTTTAGCCTCTATCAAAATGCGGCCACCGCGGCCGGGATACACTGACACCGTAATGAGAGGCTCCGAATCAGCCTAGATCACCTGTGTTACTGTAACTGTAGACATGTTTTTAGTAGGGGTGTGCGAATATTCGAAAGTTTCGAATATTCGTCGAATATTACATTCGAAATATTCGTATTCAATTCGAAAGTCGTGTATTCGAAAAGTTTCGAATATTCGATAACTTCGAATATTCGAAAAATTCGAATATGCGATTCGATTATCATGCATAAAATAACTCGTCTTCCACATTTCTGCTGCGTTCGTATAGCTAAAAACGTTACCGAGAGGAGTGATACACATCGTAAGTACACGGAGGCACGATATCTGCCTGCGACGAGCGCCCCAATACGTATGATTTATTGCTGGTGCATCTCCGACGTGCAGCGCTGTTGGTGATCATGTAACCGTACATTTTCAATATTATGCGGCCGTAACGTGCCGCACTATCACTCGTTCACTATGCGGGACCATTTCTGCAGAAAGACAGTGACCCATGTGACTGGTGGCGGACTGTAGGCACCTTCAGATACCCCAGTCTGGCAAAGCTTTGCCCCATGTACCTCCCCATACCAGTCACTTCTGTTCCAAGCGTGCGTGCCTTTTCAGTGGCAGGGGGGGGGGGGGTTGTCTCTGTTAGAAGGGAGCGCCTGCTGCCTGATTATGTGGAGCAGCTCATATTTCTTCACGATAACATCTAGTCATTACTTTCATTGTGCCGTGATATTTGCTTGCGTTGTGATGTGCATTGTGCTAGCCTGGACATCGTGTTCTGGAGATAGCAGTGTATGTTTTGTTGCCAGTCAGGCTGTTAATGTTTTTTTTTTTTCAAATAGCTACATGTTAAATAAAATATTGTTACTGTGGAGGCATTTTTCCTTTGATATTCGATATTCGATTCGATATTCGAAGGTGGATATTCGTATTCGATTCGTATTCGAAAAATTTGATATTCGCACGCCCCTAGTTTTTAGGCATCATGCCTCCATCGAAATGCGGCCTCCGGAGCCGGGAATCGAACTCGCGACCTTCTGCTTGGCAGCGGAAATTTATATCCGCAACGCCAATGCGGTGGGTAATTGTATTGAAGAATCTGAAAAAGCACGATGATGCAATGACCAGCACTCATGAATGGAAGGGCATCCTGGAGGAGAATGACAGAAAGGGTTGTGCGGGCAAAATTAATTCTAAATTAATATAGCTTAAAACAACAAACTATGCCCTGCGTACTGCACCGGAGTATTGCAAGCTACCGAATCGGGAAAAAAAATGAATAGGACATACGTCAGAAGAAGATTTTGAAGAGAGAAAAAAAATAGTATTACTAGGAGGAGAATGACCGTTACGTTGAGGGTGCCACAGGTGAGTGATATTTCGACGTCATAATTGCATCAAGCCCAGAATTCTTTTTGCTTGAATGTGGCCCTCCCCCTTTTTTCTTTGCTTTTTCTTTTTTTTTCTTTTTTAAAGGACGGTCATTCGCTCTTGAGCGGCTGGTTGTTTCGTGCGTGTAACCTTACATTGCGAAAAGCGCGCGCTCAATACCGGTCTTGCGTATATCTCGTCATAGGCCATGAAACGTCGCCGTTAAAAACTAAATAAACAGCAACAATACTTACAATGCTGCAATCACGCTACTGGTCGTTGACCTACCAGAGGCCGCAGGCCTGTTCTGTTCTAACTGGCTTGCTGTGGAGAGGATGAGGTTTTTTGAAGAAGGCCTTACAGACAAAAATATAAATAAATAAAGTTAGCGCAGCTTGCACTAAGTCGCGAAAGTCTGGGTCACATCAGAGCTGGTGAACTGGTGGTAAATTCGTGCCGTGCATTTATTATGTATTATGTGTTATGGGATTGCTGACGTGTTAAACGTATCTCTTTTCATCGTTGTTATTGCATCCCACGGTGGACAAAACGTCGCGCGTGTTCTGGGAACGAAGCAGAAGAGGAAGAAGAGAACCAAGTTCAAGAAGATAACGAAGAGAGCGCATGCCGGTTCATGAAGGTGGTAGTTTTTCTTACGCCACACACGGCAAACTAATAACAACCAGTCATCACACAATGATAATTGCGCAACGAGTGTGCGGTTTTATGCTTCCCACCCACAGCAAAGTGCTCGGCCATAATTCTTCATCATAATCAACCACATGTAGCATCAACAAAGTGCACATAATACCTTACAGATGTGTAGCGGGTATCTCACCTATCCGCAGAAAGACGAATAATGGCGTAGAGGGTGCTGTCCTACTTCACAAAAATTATGATTTATCGTGTAGTCGATATTTCGCGGAAAGCCAAAACTTCAAACACAGTTGGTCTTGCCTCAACACGAAGCTGCGCTCAGAATTCGCATGATACAGTAGCGTAATCGTTGGTTAATTTTTTTCTCCGATTCTTTTCTTTCGTATTACTTTCTCTCTCTCTCTCTCTGTAGTCGGTCTCTCGCCTTCTATATTTTTTTATGTTTCTCCCCTTTCTTTCTATCTATTTCTCCGTTTCTATTTCTTTCCATCTCTCTCTCTCTCTCTGTACTCTTTCTCCCATCCTCATAACCCTCCCATCTCTCCTTCTCATCCCCACTTCCCTTTCCCAGCACCTTGCTGTACTATACTATACACGGCTATGCTCTGCCCTGCCAGCGTGCCTGGATAGCCGAGTGGTTAGGACGCTCGCCTTCGGATCTTGGGTACGCGGCTTCTAATCTCGCCTCTTCAAAAAAATTTTCGCCAAAAATTTCTCTCTTTCCTTTTATTTATTTCTCTCTGTCTCTTTCTATATTTCTCTCTCTCTCTCTCTCTGTACTCGTTCTTTCCCCCATCAAGTCACTGCATCCCTCGCCGGACAAATTGGCGCACGTCTTCTGGCCGCGAAGCAAAAGAGGAAGAAGAGGAAGGCGATGAAATAGAGGACGAAAATGGCGCGTGCCTGCTCACCGATGACGATCATCTTCTATCAACGATACATGGCCAACCTCGACCTTAACAGCTCTGCTGTAAAAGAGGTATACAAAGAATCGTGCACATCGAACAGCTTCCTCGGTTTTATATAGAAAAAAAGGAGCACTCTCATTTCTATCACGTTGTTTTACTGCGGAGAATTGCTTTTGTTATAAACACTTTATACACGTGCATTGTAGTTACATGCACTTTATGCTAACTTTATGCACGTAACTCTCATTATCAGGGCGATGTTACGTGACAATGACGCCTAGAAGGGTTAGGACAGCCACTTGATAGAAAGCTGTAAAAATCGTGGTCGAAGACCTATGTTTCACAACACTCCTCTAGTTAGGCAAGGAAACAGCCAAGACGCAACTGGAAGGAGTAAATGCCTTACTTATAAGACAAGGAGGTAATGAGCGACTTCGCAGTCCTTAATCTTATCTGCGTGATAACAGACTATTTTTCTAATTATCCAGGCATGTTAATGGATTGTTATGCGTAATCCTTGATACCGTGACGACTGTTTGGTGGGGTCTATGCGCCGTGTCTAAAATTAAGCCGATTGTCCAAAATAAAACGTTAGCTGAGATTGAACAGTCCGTCCTTTTGTCTGCGTCCCTATCGTCGTCTTCAATGCTGTTTTGTTGTTGTGCAGATAAGCCAACTGTCCAAGGTCAAGGTATTAGAGCTACAATTTTATGATAAGGAAATCCGCATAGCGGTTGAAGCGTACTAACACGACTAAATTAGTCGATACTGACGAATTTATATGAACTTTATATGCTTATTAGGTTAAAATATGGCGTAGATATCAACGAATGGAAAGGAAGCCAAACTTCCCACTATAGACATTGCGTCAGCCTAGCACCGCTGACGTTATTAAGCGTCATGTCATTTAGACTTTTCTTCTTTTTTTATGTCATAGGATATTTACGATGTAGCGTTCTCGTACATGTGATTATTTTTGAATGAAATGTTTCCTGCTTAACAAAACATAACGATCCTCAGCGATATTTTACAAGAATCGTTGATGACGTTGGTGATTGCTGCTTGGATTCAAATGGATTCAAATGTCGCGTCGGTGCCGTTTTTTAATCACTTAATCAGGCTAAAACACTGGCGCATGCGTAGGCTGGCGATTTTACACGACTTTTCGCGTTGCGCAGGAATCCCGGTAACAATGGTCGACAACAATTCACAAGCTTCCTATACATCAAGGCGCGGCTTACACCAAGAGATAACATTTGCACTGAGTTATTGAAACCGAGCCTCCAAGGAAAAGGAGCAAAAGAAGTACGCGTGTCGATGCCCGTTTCTTGAAAAGCATTGTTCCGATGCTGCAAACGGAACACGAAAGCGAAAAAAGTACGGGCACACAAAGAAAAAAAATGCCCCCACCTCCCCGAAGGGAATCGTGAGGAAATGCGAATGCATTTCTTGCGCCGAGAGTACACGGCGTAGTAATTTTAATGGCGTAAAGCTGGACACATCGACGCGCTCAAGTGTCTCCCTTTTGGGCGCCTCTTTCAACGAACGCTTCCTACGTGCGTTCGTAATCACCTCAGGGATGTTGCCACCGCCTTCAATGCAGCACAAACGCGTTTAGAACGCGTTGTTTTCAGGCTGTGCCAAGGCAGCACAAACGCTACAAACGCGTTTCAAACGCACTGCATTGAGGCGGTGGCGCAGGGAGGAGAGAGAGCGAACGGCGAGAGAAGGAACGGCGAAGCACAACACTCTCTAGAGGGTGTTGAGGGTGTTGCGAAGCACTGCACCTACCCTCTCCTACACTCTCTCCACGAGCTCTCGCGATGCGAGCGCCCTCACACGCCAGAGCGCGCTCCTCCTCTCACTCACTCTCCGCTACTCCGCCCGCACCACCTGCTCCGGTTGCTAGGGGCGAGGATAAGCGCGCCTGCCCGCAGCTGTTGCTATGGGAGAGGGAGTGAGAGCGGAGAGGCGCGCTGACACCGACGCCTGACATAGCCCGACTAAGAAATGCATTCGCATTTAAAAGCAAAAAGCAAGCGGAAACTTAAAATCGCAAAACGCAAAGATATTCACATACCATATCCTTTCCGCGTCTTCCGAGGAGAAGTATACGTGGCTACGCTTGTTTTCAGAGTTCCAGAGGTTGAACGCCCTCAGCTAAGTTTCCGAGTCCTCTTGCAATGTTCCACAGAAAGTAGGAGTCTCCATGGGTAGTTGCAGCATGACTGTTGTATGAGACATGGCAGTTGTAATCGTGGCTGTTAACATCGTGGCCTTCTTGGTCTTCTCGAGGAAGGGTCCCTACTCTTGGGGCAAATCTTGAAGTTACAGTCTCCTCCGTATTCTAGAACGCCCTTCCACTCAACATTCTGCCTCGACTCGAGAAACGTCAATGCCAAAGCTGCCCTCCAGCAGAATGGTGTCACTGCGTACGAACTATATAATCGGCAGCATCTCTTGAGAACCGCCATTTTCAGTCGAGAGGTGGCGTTCTGGTCAACTCGGTCAATTGAAGGACTAACCTCGTATCGAGGATTGTTTGAGAATACGGGGTGATGAAGTTAGCTTGACGGTCCAGGGAGAAGTCGGTGTTTCTTTCAAGGTTCGGGCTCGCTTCACGGATCGACGGTGTGCGCGGTCCGGTACGTGAACGCAGAAGCACCTCCACCATACGTCAAATGTGGTAGAGGAGAATGCAGTAGCAAAACCGGTGAAGACTGAACTTCTAAGCAAATCAAAACGCTCACAGCGTAATAATGGCGGTAGGCACGGTCGTCGAGAATCTGATCAGCGAGTAAAACGCGATGGCTTCTATACGTGCGTCATCGCAGATTCAAGTTTAATCACTGGTGCTCGCTTATTCTATAGAACGTATAGGAATTTTCGCGCTGTCAGGCAATCAAAATTCTCGACAACGTTCCCGTAGCTTGCTTCCGATACACCAAGACATTGCTTCCATTGAGCGATAATGACAGCAACAGTTTGAGCCACTGAAACCCAGTCACCAAGAAAAAAAAGTACCTGTGTCTATATCAAAGGGCGTGAACGACACTCAAAGCCTGTATGTGCGCCGAAGTACGTTTTAATAACGAGACAAGCGTATGCTAAGATAGCGGCCATGGCCCATCGAAACACCACAATGGACGTTTGTGGCGACAATTTCACGACCCCCGAACGACCGCTTCGACATACAAGTTTTTTGCTTTTCCCTTTTTTAAATGTAATCTAACACTAACATTGGCATTCATATTTCACTCAAGTCTTGGCTCGATAGTAAAGAAACAACGCTCTTACTAGGAAATACACACGACTTTAACGACACTACAATTCACGTCGTCTGGCTCTATGGCTGACGGTAGCTTGAGCCTGCACTCCAGCGCCAAATCAATGTCAGCCAGAGCTTCCGTCCCTAGACATTTCAGCTTCTTAATGCCTTTACACATAACGAATATTAAAGTCGTCGCTCTTCATCCCGGCATTGGTGAAATGTGGTGATAAAATATCTCCAGCGCAGCGAGTAGCTTGTAGTATAGCAAGCGGAGACAGAGTAAGAATACCACGAAAGGGCGGTTACCTGAAGCTACAGGAAACCGGAAGTTGAATCGCCACGCAGCTGCGGGTTAGCGAATGGGCGTAAGGGAAAAGGCTAGCGATTATCAGGTTACGGCAGCTGACAGGTGTTATGGCGAGTCATACGGTCGGCAGAGTGGACCCAGCACGCACCTCTTGACAGTTACGCAACGGTGACATTCGTCAGACACGTGTTCACTCCTATACCGAGAACTCAACTTGCTTCCTTCTCTACCGTTTCCCTCGTATTGATTAGTATATTTGCCTCGATTTACGGCTCTTCTATGACCAATGGTGTGTTGTGCCCCTTATGTACTCGTTTTAAATCCATCAGCGTTGAAGTAGCAGGCTTGCAGTCATAGGCGTACTACCGGGGAGGCAGGGAGGGCGCCAGCCCCCCCCCCCCCCTCTCACCCCCTTCCACCCACTGAGAAAAAGTGGGCCACTTTAGACAGTGGTCACTGTCGGCTGCACGCTGGCAGAGCAACAATTGAGGCGAAGTTCTCCTTTAAGACAGCAGTCACGTAATTATACAATGAAATTTGTCTATATGTATACGCTTATGATGTGAAGGTTGTCCTCCGCGTCTCACGACCACGCACTGTCGGCTCTCTGCGGTGCAAGGCGCCTGTGCGACACTTTGGCGCCTTGTGCTCCAACATTGCACAGCAGGCTACCGCTGAGCAGTAAATCTATAACGTTATATCAGCCAGTCATGCATTTATTCTGCTCTCTCTGGCCTGGAATTCAAATCAGCGGCGACGCAAATACGGGCGGAAACCAGTAAACGTTTTATGGAGTGATCAAACCTCTTCCTCTTTCAGGCAATTCATTTTCTTTCAGCGAAAACGAATAGCATCACCGCTGCTCTATGTCCAAGCCGCTGTGAGTCGATGAGTGTGCAAAAGTGTTGAGTGTTTTAGTTTGGCCGAAATAGAAGCGATAAAAAAGGTTTCAGCTTTAGTCTCCGATCAACCTGCTTACCCTTGCTTATCATATATGCGTACGGTATACCTTGCAGCGATCGCGGCGGCTTGAAACATGGCGACGAATATGGAAGTGGACTCGAGCACACTGGGAAGCCCAGCTGTCAAGCTTGCGCCGCAACTTGATCTACCAGATCAGGGAGGTGGTCAAGGTCCACGGGTTTCTGGACTAAGGAGGCTGAATTAACAGCCGCGCTAGTTGGTCTTGATTAACCTTGAATTGACTTTTACAGCGCAAAATAAAACACAAAATAAGCACGCTAAGCGCCGCTTATTTCTCTCTCCCTCTTTTTCAGCAAGAGTGAGTTCAAAGAGTTGTATACGCGCACAAAAAGCTTAATATCGTTTTACTACAACTGCAAAAATTTATCATACGCATCTAAATCTATCACGCCAGCTGCTATAACTGCCCGCTGCCAATACGATCGGCGAGTAGGCTTCTCGCATTGCGTTCGGAAAGAGACACTGTCCGGCTGTTTTATAAAATGTTTAATTAATGTTCAGCATATAAATGCGCTGCTTACTTTGCACACGTCATTTCAACGCCATGAGATTTCACTGATTTTATGACACACCAAAAATATTTGACGAATGCCGAAGAACTAACGGCCAACAATATGCCGTATGGAAAATGAACAGTTTATTCTCTTATTAAATGCGAAGCATTTCTTAGCGAACTTCTGCGAGTTTGAGCGTATCTATCTATCTATCTATCTATCTATCTATCTATCTATCTATCTATCTATCTATCTATCTATCTATCTATCTATCTATCTATCTATCTATCTATCTATCTATCTATCTATCCTATCTATCTATCTATCTATCTATCTATCTATCTATCTATCTATCTATCTATCTATCTATCTATCTACTGATCTATCTATCTATCTATCTATCTATCTATCTATCTATCTATCTATCTAGTCGCCTACGACTTTCTGCTCTCCTGGCCGTTTCGTTAATCGGATGTATACCAAAATTGGTATGGAATAACATGACGGTATTACAAACATAAGTGACAGGTCATAACATGAAAATCGTGACATGCATGTTATGAACAGCATGATTTACATTCCACGGCCCTGGGGCTCTTGCGGCCATTCCGTTAATTTCGTATATACCAAAACTGGTATGACGTGACAAGCGTTCATGGCGAACATAATGACAGGTCCTAACGCGCAAATCATGACACGCATGTCATGTGCGGCATGATTTACATGACATGGTCTCGGGGCGCTCGCGGCCGTTTAAATGAATCGATATATACAAAAACACGTGTGACGAGACATTTCGACATGACGAACATAACTGACACGTGGTAACATGAAAATCATGACGCGCGTGTCATGCACGTCATGATTTACATGCCACGCTCATGAAGCGCCCGCGGCCGTTTCGCTAGGTTGATATACACCAAAATTGGTATAGCGCGATGTCACTGTATGAAGAACATGAATAACAGGTGGTAACATGAAAACCATGACATGCATGTCATGTATGTCATGATTTACATGCCATGCTCACGGTGCATTCGCGGCCGTTTCGCTGGCTTGATATACACCAAAATTGGTATTGCGCGACGCGACTGCATGATGAACGTAAATTAGAGGTGGTAACATGAAAATCATGACACGCGTGTCATGCACGACATAATTTACATGCCACGCTCATGACGCACTCGCGGCCGTATCGCTAGGTTGATGTACACCAAAATTGGTATTGCGCGATGTGACTGTATGAAGAACATGAATAACAGATGGTAACATGAAAACCATGACATGCATGTCATGATTTACATGCCACGCTCATGGTGCATTCGCGGCCGTTTCGCGGGCTTCATATACTTAAAAATTGGTATTGCACTACGCGACTTTATGACGAACGTAAATTGGAGGTGGCAACATGAAAATCATGACATGCGTGTCATGTATGACATGATTTACATGGCATGCTCATGGTGCGCTCGTGGCCGTTTCGCTAGATTGATATGCACCAAAATTGGTATTGCGCGATGTGACTGTATCAACTTCAAGAACACGAATAACAGGTGGTAACATGAAAACCATGACATGCATGTCATAATTTACATGCCACGCTCATGGTGCATTCGCGGACGTTTCGCGGGCTTGATATACACCATTATTGGTATTGCACGACGCGACTGTATGACGAACGTAAATTGGAGGTGGCAACATGAAAATGATGACATGCGTGTCATGTACATAGGTCGGCAAACTCACTCATGAGTCGACTCACTCAGACTCATATCGAGACGTGAGTCTGAGTCTGAGTGAGTCCGGGTGAGTAAAGTTTTGGTGAATCTGAGTCCGAGTGAGTTCGGCTGGGAAAAATTTTGGTGAGTCTGAGTCCGAGTGAGTCCGGTTGAGGAAAATTTTGGTGAGTCTGAGTCCGAGTGAGCCCTAAGGGCAAAATATATTGCATGAGTGAGCCTGAGTGAGCTCCACATTTTTTGCCGGCCTATGGTCCTGTCTACTCAACTTCAGCATTACTATCAGCCTTATGTCGGCTCACATTTATACTCACGGTTAGTCCCGCATACGTCAACGCGCTAACGTTCATACATCATCTCAATATTTATTGATCAGAGGCGGGAGATGAGGAGGGAGAGGGGGAGGAGGTGCCCTGACCTCCCCCCGCAAACTTCTTCATAGGAAGTTACTGATAAAAATATCTCGTGTGAGTCATGTCTTTCAATAAAACGGTCCTTATTGAACTACAAAGTCAAATAACTCGTATTTGAAGGTACGAGATCAAAAGGTGCTAAGTAGCGCACCGATTATGCGAGATATTGGCGTTAAAGAGCATTGACATTATGGTAGAAAAATGCTAATTATAGGCTAGCGGACTCATGAGTCGACTCACTCAGACTCACTCAGACTCAGATCGAGCCGCCTGTATGGCGAACGTAAATGAGATGTGGTAACATGAAAATCGTGACAGGCAAGTCATGTGCGACATGATTTACATGCCACGCTCATGATGCGCTCGCGGCCGTTTCGCTCGCTTGATATACACCAAAATTGGTATTGCGCAACGTGACTGTATGGCAAACATATATAACAGGTAGTAACTTGAAAATTATGATATGCATATCATTTACGGGATGATTTACATGCCACGCTCATTGTCCGATCGCGGCCGTTTCGCTATAGCTTGATATACACCAAAACAGGCATTGCGTGACGCGAATGTATGACGAACATAAATGACACGTGGTAACATGAAAACCATGACATGCATGTCATGTACGGCATGATTTACATGCCACGCTCGCGGCCATTTCGCTCGTTTGATATACACCAAAATTGGTATTGTGCGATGTGGCTGTATGACAAACATAAATGACAGGTCCTAACATGCGCATTATGTTATGCATGTCATGTACGGTATGATTTACATGACACTGTTATGATGCGCTTCCGGCCGTTTAGATAACTGGATATATACCAAAATTGGTATGGCATGACAGGAGTGCGTGATGAACATAAATGACCGGTCATGCAGTGTATATACCAGAATATACGTTTCATTGGCATGGTATACACCATATTGTGCATGCACGCGTGCATGGCAAACATGCGATATATGGTGAACTGGATGCCATGGCATGAATGATTTCATTTGGCTCAAAAATAAACAAACCGATGTATGCAGCTCTTTGCTGGCTGCTTCGCATTACATCGATTCCCACAGTGCGTGGGATCTGCCGGAATTTTATTTCTTTTTACGTAGTCGCGCATAAGTGGCCATTAAACGATGGATAGTTTTTGCGCCATTTGTTGCATCGCATTACAAGCAGCTGCTGTGTACATGACCAAGAAAACTTCCACCGATCATAAACGGCTAATGACCAATGGAAAAGGAAACAATGCGAGGTAGCTTAACGTTACAGTCGCCCACATTTTTTTTCAAAGAAAATTTGTGGTTGCACCGTTTGCATTGGCGTATTCCCTTGGTGCTGCCCGAGGGTCCTCCAAGAAATGTTGCAAATCCAAATACAATGCATTTAAACAATATGCAACTCGTCTAATACCACAAATTCTTAATTCTTTAAGAAATACTTGTGGTTGACAAGTTATTAATAACAGAAATGCAATAATAGTAATAATAATAATGATGATGCTAACCACACGCTTAAAACACTATTTCGACTAGGAGCAAACAAGGCAAAACATAGGCAATGTACGCAAATCTGAATATGTGCAAGAAAGCGTACGTAGTACTTTTTAGGAAAAATAAAAGGTACAGTCATTGCTACCTATATTAATAAAAACAATTATTGGTGAGCACCTTTTAGACATTAACGAAATTTCGTTGAATGATACAAATTTGTACTACTGAGAAGGCCGCCATCGACACAATTGCATTCGTGCATAAAGATGTGTGGTTAATATATAAAATGTGTTGCTTGTAATACTTACTATTACCTGCATAACACGCATATGTATGGTTGTCGCAGCGTATGCTTTATAAAAACTGTACATTTTCTATAACGTTATAAGAGAGTGCTAAGCAAATTCTCTCTGTGTATACGCACAATTGAGTGCTAATGAAATTTTTTCTCTCTCTCTCTTTATAAATACATACATACATACATACATACTACATACATACATACATACATGCATACATACGTACATACATACATACATACATACATACATACATACATACATACATACATACATACATACATACATACATACATACATACATACATACATACATACATACATACATACATACATACATACATACGGCCGACGGAGTGAGGGAGGCTTGCCTCCCGTGCCCACTCGCGAACAAGTTGGTACGCCACTGCTTCCAGTTAACTTCCACAATTTAAAAATAAATATCTGGGGTTTTACATGCCAAAACCACGATACGATCATAGTTTGACCATCTGATGTCCTTTAACGTGCACTGACATCGTACAGTACACGTGCCTCTAGCATTTCTCCTCCATAGAAATGTGACCGCCGCGGCCGGTAACGAACCCGCGTCCTTCGGTTGAGCAGCCGAGCACCGTAACCACTGTACCATCGAGGCGGACAACTTCTGCAATTTATACAGAGCGAACTTTGTTCGTACTTCAACAGTCCGGGTCGTCGTACTTAACACGTTCGAATCGCTCAGAAAAATGTCTGAAAACGCTTAATTAAAGAAAGATTACGAGTTCACCCAATTTGATTAAATAACAATTAAAATTCTTCCTCGAATAATGTATCAAGAGCAATAAAACAAAAATGACCCTTAGCATAGAAAACTGGGAAATGACAGTCGAAATCTCGCTCGTTTCGGAGCGCTCACTTCGGACCGAGGTGAGCGTTTATCGTCTTTCTCACTCCCCTTTCACTCCGCTTTAGAGAATCTAAGCTAATGATAGCCAACGGGGCAATCTAGATAACTTACCTGACATTCATCTCTCTCTCCCTCTTATCTTTCTGCCTTTTTCACCTCTTGCAACGTAGCATTTAACTTGGTGGTTGTCTAAGTGTCCCCTAAGTGAACTGCCGTTTTCAAAAAATCAAGTTGAAGTAGCTAACACTTTCAGAGGCTTTTGCTGCAACGCTATGCGCTCAGTTTTGACTGGCACGTTTGCGAAAATCACTGTTCAGACGCACATGCAGTGTTCCCTCTTATACTTGTGGAAAGTGCCACAATATGCGCGGTTCGCATACGCTGTTGCAGGCTAGAAATGCGGATGCGAGGAGCGTGTCCAGGCTGCCCAAATGTTGTGCTTCTTCTCCAATGTCACCATCTGTAAATATTTTACACCGCTTGTATACACAATGCAATGCGACAATATACGTAGTTGGTGTCGTTGTCTATAGTATCGGGCCGGACCGCACGTCTTTGAAACCTGTCAGTACGAGTACGCTGTCACCCGCCACGGTGGTCTAGTGGTTAAGGTGCTCGACTGCTGACCCGAAGGTCGCGGGACCGAATCCCGGCCGCGGCGGCCGCATTTTCAGTGGAGGCGAAAATGCTTGAGGCCCGTGCACTTTGATATAGGGGCACTTTAAAGAACCCCAGGAGGTCGAAATTTCCGGAGCCCTCCACTACGGCGTCTCTCATAATCATATCGTGGTTGCGGGACGTTAAACCCCAAATATTATTAAAGCGAAAGCCTTATATTACTCATGCGTAAAAAATTCCGGCGTTGGCAGCATGAACACAAATGGCAACAAAGGTCACGTGTGGCGCATGACTGCATATCCCGGGTGAATATTACAGTTAATTAAAGGCGAATCAGATGTGAATCAATGTGAACCAAAGTAGTAAGATCATTAGAAGTGACAATTAAGTGCATAAGGTGAATTAAATGAGAATTAACAGTGAATTAAACTTAAGTTGACAGTCCGTCAAACGTTGTAACAGTCCATCACAAGTGAATTCAAGGTTACTCGAATGTGAACTAAACAAAACTTGGGAGCATAGGCTTTCGCCTGTGCTCTAGTTAGCGTTAGCTAAAGGGACTATGAATTCTTAATTTGCCATTTATTATTCTTTGCGTGCTAAAGCGAGAAAGACAGCTCTCTGTACGGAGGTGGCCGACGACCCTACGCCGCCAAGAGCCGCAGTTCGTTTCTGGCCAGCGCTTTGTGAAAGGGCGACGTTTTTTTATTGGAGGCAATACTCTCTTGTCGTCGCCGCTCTTGTCACGGTGCCCTCTGCACGAGTGCCTGGAGACCGCTACTGCGGCGAAGGCGGTGCGAGAACCTCCTCGATAAGGCTTTCACTTTGCGAACATTCTCGTTGATGTTGCACGGGCGCAATTGTGGGGCTGCGCTACCAGGAACTGGTTAAATGTTCTCGGAAATTCCAGATAGATCTTTGGCCAAAGTAAAAAAAAATGTCAGTTTTTTAGTATAGAATCACTAAACTACAATACTAAAAATTGCTACTTTGTACTCCTGGCGTACTTTAAAATTTGTTTTTACATGTTTGGTAAAAAAAAACTAGGTTTGCCTTCGATGGCGGCTGATCAGGGAAAATCTTTTGTATAAAATAGCCCACTGGCGTTTTGAGCTTTCATGTTTCATGGCACGTCTCCTTCCCGAGTGCGGGGGAGCCGACCGGGCTCAACCATGCCTGGTTAACCTCCCTGCCTTTATTCTAGTCTTTTCCCAGTCCACAGATGATTTCCACGCCGAAAACCGACAAGTCCTCAATGTGTTGAGATCTCTCATGGCCACGATGCGCACTCTCCTCAACGAGATGACAACTCCATCAGCTCAATGCGCACTGCAAGTTCTCGATTCCTTGGAGCCAGTCCATGCAAGCCTTTTTTAACATCTCGTATTCCAGTCTGCTTACCGACAACCGCAGAAACCGATCTCAAATATTTCTCTGTTGTGACTGTGTGCGCGGTGAACGCTGACATGTGTGTGCGCATATCACTTGTTCCCTCTTTCCTCCTTGCTCTCTCTATTCATTTTTCTCCCCCTCCCCCTCCCCTCGTCTAGGGTAGCGAAACCGGGTACAACCTGGTTAACCCCCCTGCCTTTCCTTTAACTCTCTTTCTCCTTTCCCAGTCCCTTGGGTTTCCTCAATTGCTTCTTAGTGACTGACCCGATTCGGTTACCTCAAGTTCCGATACGCGCGACAAATCGAACGCAAGAGGGCGATTCTTAAGCTGCCTCTAACGAGTGAGCGTTCAACAGGATGTTTTATCTGCGAACAGCGGAAGCGGAAACACGGGGGTATTTCCGCTATCAGACGACGCTGCGGCGGCGGCGTGAGTTTTTATTTCAACCGCGCATTAAGAGGGTGTTGCTCCTCGTAAGAAAACTGCGCTACATATCTTCGAAAAAGACGTGTCGCAACGCTCAAAGAAAGGCGTAAGGATAGCGCGGTGAAGAAACGACAGGACAGGTAGGACGTTTCTTCTCCGCCCTATCCTTGCGCATTTCTTTACGCGCAGAGTAAGCCAGCTGGTCTTAGAAGTGGCTAACCTCTCTGTATTTCAGTCTATTTCATCTTCCTCCTCTTTACGCGCTGGAAAATGTCTTTTTCGAAGTTCATCCAACTGGTCCAACTTTCCACCTTAAATGTGGTTGTCTTTACCGGCGAGAGCGCCTGCATGAAAGCGATCTGTAAACCTTCAGAAGCCAGAAAGCTCGTCTGCGACAGCACGTATGTAACGTCTCAAGCGCCAGTAATTGTTAGCGCTCGGCTCTCGGCGCAACTCAGTTCACTCAAAGAAAAAAAAAAGAAAGAAAGATTACCTGTTACTTTTCAGTGAGTCGTGACTTGCCACATACGTAACTCTCTTTAAAGAGGCACGTTGACGATCTTTTTTTGGAAACCATCGTACTCTCTTCGGAGAGGCGTGGGCGGTCCGAATCTCCAAAAGATAGTTAACATGTATATTTAAAGAGAGTTATAGTATATTTGGCAAGTGAGGACTCACAAAAATAATAACGGGTACGTTTTTCTTTCTTTTTTTTTTCTTAGAGAAGTTCTTGCGTCAGATCATGATGGCTCCCTCCAAATGAACACGCTTGGTCGCTTGGCAGACCTACACGCACACTGCGGTTTCATAACTATTGCCCGCGGATTGTTAGACTTAGTATTTAAGCCGCAGTTTTGAAAAGCACTGGTGACAGCTGTACGGAAACAGCACGTAAACTTACATTTTTATACAGAAAAAAGTAACAGGCCAGCAGCGCTAAATACCCAGTATTTCTAAAACTACGCGTCTTGCGGCTACTTAGCAAGCCTGGCAAGGCACTTTTTGTTAGTCTTTTCTTTTGACAAACACGATCAATTACACAAGAATATGCCGCGTTTCTTCCTGAGGGCTTAAAAGCGAGGTAATTTGATTAGAATACGCAGTGTTCAGATTGGAGGACCGGCAACAGCTGATGCAAACATGCAGCTATTTTGTGCATTCCATTCGAGCTTCAACGGCTGCTTTACAAAGGTGGGCAGCTGTACTTCAATATTTATTGATTCGTAATGTGACTTAGCCAGAGTACAAAGGGGTAGTGTCGGAAGGTTGTGCGCTTCGACTGGGCTGTTAGCAATTGTAAGCAATGCAAGATTTCTATACACCTTCCACTTATATGTCTGGCTTTAATAATAGGAACTTGTCGCAAAGAACACAGAACCAGTATTTTATAGAAACCAACTGAGGACGCTTAACTACTTGCGACCACTCGCAATTACAAGCACATGATCCCAACACATTCACAGTCATGTTAACACTTAGCCTCGAACATAGCCTCGATGCACTTGAATGGACCACCGTGGTAGTAACTAGGTTGTAAAAAGCTCACAATAATAAGTCCTTGCGTTTTACTTGTCGGAACTACGGTATGATTTTGAGGCACGCCTTAGTGCAAGGTGACTCCGAATTAATTTCAACCATCTGGGGTTACTTAACGTGCGCCTAAATCTAAGTACACTGGTGTTCATTGCATTTCAACCCCAAAGGAATACAGTCCTAGAGGCATAGAATTACCCGCCACGGTGGTCTAGTGGTTATAGTGCTCGACTGCTGACCCGAAGGTCGCGGGATTGAATCCCGGCCAGGGCGGCAGCATTTTCGAAGGAGGCGAAAATGCTTGAGGCCCGTGTACTTAGCTTTAGGTGCACATTAAAGAACTCCAGGGGAAGCTCAGTAAAGTTGACAGTTGGGCGAGTTGGTGATAGTTCACCAATCGCCCAACTGCGTGTTAACTGTGAAGCAGTGCGCTGTTTCACACGTTAACATGAACCCCAGGTGGTTCACTTTTGTTTTTGGGGAACCACTTCTTTTTTTTTCTTTTTTTTCGCTGCAGAACTTATAGAAACGGAGTCGCCGAGGTGACATAAACTTCAACCTCTCCTCAGAAAGACAGTTAAAACGGAACAGAACTCCAGGTGGTCGAAATTTCCGGAGCATTCCACTACGGCGTCCCTCATAGTCATATCGTGGCTTTGGGACGTTAAACCCCAACAACTATTTTTATAGCCGCCAGGAATCGAACCCGCCTCCTCGAGCTTTGAATTCAAGCGCGACACTGCTTAACTACCGAAGCGGGTAACTGATAACGGTACGGGGAGCAGTTGTCAGGAAGGACACGGAAAAAGGCAGAAATGCTTGTTTTTGCGAGCGCAACCTTGTCCAATTATCGGTTTTGTCTTATATCGCTCTGACAGCGCGATAGAACACACCGGTCAACAGAAAAAAACGCGAGCACCTGGATGTGAAACCGAGACAAGGAGCTCCTTGTCGTCTGCGATGACCGCGGAATTACGGTAAACATTATCTTTACAACGGCCACCATTCGACAAACGACGGTTATAAAGTGGAGGCGGCCGGACAGGAGACGGCGCTCTTAGCGACTCGAGCGGGGAAACGCGGCCACACGCGGCGGCAAGGCGTGTTTGTGGGTGGGTGTGAACTGCACGCCAGCTCCGTGTAGTTCGCGCACGGCTTCGCGTTGAGAAAGTGAGCAGGACTCGTGGCGAACAGCGGGGCGAGGAGTGTGCGGTTTCACCACCTGCAGCCTCGTTTTTCAGGGGATGTGGACCGCCGTGGCCGCCGGAGTGAATCCATCGGAAACGTTCACTTGCAGGAGTGGTGAGTTAACCAATCTCTTATCTTTTCTTTTCTTTTTTTTTTCCTTACCTGCTCATAACAATTACCCCTCCTACTCGCCCCTCCCCGCTCAGAAAAATTCTTCTTGCCACTACTGCATTGTCAGGAATAACATTGTCTTGGTGGGAGCATCTATTCAATGCCTAAAGAGAAAAACGATCTTTCTCGTATTAGTAAATTACTCTTTCACAATACCAAGGTCACGCGCTTACCGCGAGAAGACCCTTGATAAGCGAGAAAACGCGCAAAAAGAAAATGCGGGTGGAGACGCCTCGTTGAAATTGCCACCCCAATCATCGTGACGTCATTGATTATGACGGCGTCTAAAAGGGCCTACGTAGTTCCTAATCGGCAAAAATGAAGTGCATTGTCTTCCGAGGGGGCAGACTGAACACGTCAAGGGATCTAATCCCGGCTATGCGCTGTTCACATTTTGAAATTAACGTGTCAAGTTTCAGGAAATTTCGTCGAGCCAATATACGGAAATTACACTTTGGAAACCGTGGCGTAACGTGCGGAGATTTCGGCACGAAAATTAAAAACGATCTTTGACCTTGATTGTCTCCTCTATTAATAAACCAAGATGATGAAATTAACGCCATTAGAGTTCCCAGAGAACAATTTATCAATTTAAACCGATTCGTTGGTTCACTTTAGTGTCCCTTTAAAGGTAATCGTACAGACAAACATCGACGTCATCCACCGTGGTAGATTACTGGCTGCGGCGTAGCGCTGCTTCACTGCGTTGGTCTAATGGTTATGGTGCTCGAGTGCTGATCCGAAGGCCGCGGGATCTATATAATCCCGGCCGGTGTGGCCGCATTTCGACAGAGGCGAAATGCTAGAGGCCCGTGTGCTTAGATTTAGGTTCACGTTAAAGAACCCCAGGTGGTCGAAATTTCCGGAGCCCTGCACTACGCTATCTTTCATAATGATATCGTGGTTTTGGGACGTAAAACTCCAACAATTATTATTAAGCGAAGCGGAGCTAAGCTCGAGGAGACATGTTCATTTCCCGGCCACGGCAACTGCATTTCAATGAGAAATGAAAAAGAAGAAGTAAGGTTTATGCGCATAGATTTAGGTGCGCGTCAAGAATCTTCAGGTGGTCAAAATCAGAGTCCCACACCACGGCGTGCCTCCTAATTATATTGTGGTTTTGGCTCGTAGAACCCGATAATTTAATCTTTCTTTTTTTAACATCAACATCGTCGTGCATTCGCGCAAGCAAATTCTGCGCATATTGCGAAAGTCCAAGTCGGTTAACTGTGAAGTAAAAGTACAGGTAGATGTTATCTATTCTGCCACTAGCAGCGCTTGTAAAATCTTCAGCCTCCGCCACTTCTAGCAGGCAGGAGTCCGCATTCCTCAGATAAGGCGCCTAACCTTCGCTACGCTCTGCTTAAGAAGCAATTTCGTTCAGAAATTTGTGGCCACTCAGCTCTGACTTCTTCCGAGGCGTGACTGCAACGACACGCCATAACACTTAGGGTATAATGAGGCCCGCACCTCCTGATCGCTTAATTAACCAGCAAAGAAAAAGCACTGAGGCCACAAGAGTTCCTTAAAAGCGCACTATAAAGGTAAATAATTTTTTTTCTCGTATAAGTAAGCTGCCCTTTCCCACTCCCAGCAACACCGCTCTTGCGAGAGAAGACGCTCAGTAAACGTGAACCCCCAGATGCCCCCCAAATTAAAGGACTCTCCGCTCCCGGGGCGCACGTCAAGTGACGTCAATTAAAATACAATAAATTAAGGTGGCGATGCCGCTAGAGGTTCGCTCTCCAACTCACCATGACGAACAGATTTTGACAGTGTCTGCTAGGGCCCACATTAGCGGTACGAATGAATTACACCGCGTTCTAAGGGAGCCAGAGACCTGTATTAGAAAGTTTCAGGAAAGTTCATCGGGCTAATGGGGCCAAAATGCGAAAGATCGAAAGAACTTTGAAGTCACTGACGTCACGTTGACGTTCGGGTGCCCAGTCTTCAGCGCGAGTAAAAGAAAATGGTACGCTGAACATCAGTTACGCTTCTAAGAACGAACTTATGATTGCGAAAGTAACGACAATAGAGCTCTCAGAGAATGTTATGTGGTAAATAACGACACCCAGAAGTCTCTGAAACCGCCTCATATAATGCTTACGATGACCATATGCTCACTGCTTGCTATCCGTGGTGGGCCAAGAATGAAAAGCGCTCAATGCTGCACTCCATGAGTCGCACTTTTATTACCATTGCAAGCGTTACATGTTGGAAATGCAACGGACAGACATATCCGTGTAGGCGCCAATGGTGTGTACCATAACACCGGTATTCTAGAGAGGTCATAGGGTCCCTTAGGGATCGTGCTTCATTTTTGGCCCAGGAAATTTCGCTGCGTCCATGTTACTTTATCCCTGCAATGTCTGGTATGCGATAAGAGCTATGCGGTTGTGCACTGTTTCGAATTCAAGCTCATAAAGAGACGAGTGAAAATTCACCAGACAATTGCTTGCAATGTCCGTGTCAACGTCTATAGTACACCCCTCAAGATATCCGGCGTTCTGTTACACTGATAACCACCTTGTATTATCTCGCTCTCTCTCACACACCTCGCCCTATTGCCATCCCTACAACATAATCTCGCAATGGGGACCATCAGGCCAGAGCTTGTAGCCCTGTCCACCATCAAATGACCATTAAAACACTCGTACCTCCTGGTAGATCATCTAAAAGTAAGTAGCAGTCAGCTGCATATCCTTAGTTGCAACTGAACATCTGCGATTGCTCTTAAGCTATTGCTTATCATTGAGGAAAGAGAACAGTTAAGCTCTGAAACCCTCGCTTGCGCACTAAACGCAACGCGTCGCGCCAGAGTACAATTAAGAGTTGCCGACTGGCGCTTAGCGAATCACTCGGCCGGCGAGGCAGCGCTGTGTACTCTATACGACTTCAAATCGGGCATTCTAAACGAACGTTAACTAACATGCGCCATATCAGGTAGTTTTCGGCACGTTGAGGTTGGCGGCATCAGGGATTTTTATGGTTCCAAGTTATGATACATCTGTACAAAGCTGAAATCGGTTGTACATATTAGTACCGCTTCTGCGGCTTTAGAATGCTGTAAAAAAGTAGTACTTATTTTTACATCATTCACTTGAAAATCTCAGTGTCTGCCGTTCTGCATCATACGACCACCTCACCAGAACCTAAGTTGCAGGAAGGACTCCTATAAGCCTTTGCTTCCGTATAGCATATGGCTCAGCACAGAAGGCGGACCATGAAACCGGTAGTTTTAAAGTCCGATTAACGTCATGCGTACAAGGAATTAATTTTGAATATATTATCCTTTTAAAGTCATACATGTGCACTATATTGCGCCCACTCTCGATTAGGCACAACACTTTGTACCATAGCCTAGATATCCGCAATATTCTTTGTGTAATAAACTGACGCGCTTGCATGCATACTTTGCCCCAGCGGTCTCTAAAGCAGCGCAGAACATCTCTTTGCAGGAGAAGCGCTGTACAGCCAAGAGATAACCGCCATGAAACGTGACCGCGTGAGGTTATTCGCGTGTGCCATATTTCATCCGCGTTGTCTGGCTAACTCCTCTCTAGCTACCATTCCCCACCTCGCCTTGCATAGACGAATGACTACTGCTGCCGACAGGCAGCTTACTTTCGCAGGCTGCTGTTACTTTTTTACGGGCTTTCAGGCAGTTAACGGTACGCGTCTCCTCCACTGCGTTATCAGTTTTAACCAAAACCCCTCTTAGATAACCTCAATAGTAACTATGACGACCCCCATTTTTTACGACGGCAAGTTCTAGTAGCCAAGAAACAGAAGCGGATGCAATGTCTGATAAGAGGCGAAAGGCCAATAAATTGACGATAACGTAAGGTTGATGTAAGAGAGCGAAAGAGACAGAAGTCGTGAGAGAAAGGCAGGGAGGCTCACCAGGGTGAGCCAGGGTGAGCCAGGGTGAGCCAGCTTGTCTGGCAACCCTGCAAAACGTCACAATGTCAAAATGCTGAATTTAGGCGCACCGCATGTGTCAAACGCGACCGTTCTTGGTAAATCCTCTAGAATGCTTATGGGCTACTGTGACGTAAGGTTTACATAATCGTTAAGAGCAGCTTATGTCGTACTCTTCTGTACGTACACATACACCGACAAATCTTCCGTCGACAAGCATCCCACGAGGGCTTATTTGACCTCGTAACGGCACGACCTAAACGCATCACGTTGTATTCTCGTTCGCTTAATAATTGCATGCATTTTGGAAAGTAAGCTACGTTTGTACCGGCTATCTGAATGGATAGTTGAAACGTTTTAACGAACCACTTTCCCATATATGCACACACACACACACACACACACACACACACACACACACACACACACACACACACACACACACACACACACACACACACACACACACACACACACACACACACACACACACACACACACACACACACACACGCACACGCGCACGCACACACACACACACACACACACACACACACACACACACACACACACACACACACACACACACACACACACACACACACACACACACACACACACACACACACACACACACACACACACACACACACACACACACACACCAGAAGCTAGTGTTACTGTGAACAAGGAAAAAACAGAGAAGCTGACTGCTGACTACCGCAAAATGTGAACGTGCTTGTTTTCGAGCCGTTTTCATTTAGTATAAGTTGAAATGTATGCACCAACGTAGACTTGGCGGCAAAAACAAAAATGCCAACGTTATCGTATAATATAGTTATTTTGCTCCTTTTCGGGCGAAACCTTACCGTAGGGGGTCAAAGAACTAGGAAAAAAAAACTAATTGACAAACGCGCGTCGGCTAAACTAATTGAAATACCATTTCATTCTAAGCTCGAGTACCGTTACTTATGTTTATTAATTATTTTTTACTAAACTTCATGTAGTATTATGTTATTCGGCTCTCGGCACCACCATTGGTCGCCAGTACGGCCTGTTGGCCAGGAAATTTGGAGACCACCGAGTGACTAGCCAGCCAATATACACGCGACGCAAGAATGAGCATAGCAGCGTGAGAACATTACCTGAAGCATACGTTTCGTCTCTTTTTGACCCCCTCAGTCTAGCACTGAAGAACGAAGTGGATCCCTTATTGGGCTGTGAAGGGTGGCCATGGAGTTTGAGAAAGTTCTACGCGAGGTCGGAGGCTATGGCCTATTTAACAAGACCATCGTCACAGCAGCGTTGATGCTGTCCGCTTGGCACGCGACGCTCTGCTACTTCGGTCAAGTGTTCATCCACATCACACCAGCCAGCCAGTGGTGCTTCCTCAATTATACAGGCGACAGCTCTACACCGCCTGTAGACGTCAAAGAGCTTCCAACAGGTCGCTGTCAGGTGCGTATGCATTCTATTCAGCATTAACCCAACCTACAACACGCTTGATAACGCAGCTTAGAAAGATATGATAGCGTAATGTGTCGCTTTAGTTGTTTTTAAGGTCCCAGTGTTCACTTGCCTGTGGGCTTGAGTTTATCGCATCCAGTTGGGTGTATTGTCGATTTCGTGCAGACTGTAACGTAGCGTCGCAAGAAGCAAGCATTTACATCATATTCACTGGATCGTGCAGCTAACCACATTATCAGGATTCACAATGAGAACACAATTTCATGAGATGGAAGCGCTGTCGCCATTGAGTCAGCAATATTTAGGATATTTGAGTGCATACTTCTGTACAAGAAAAACAAATATACTGAGAACACTCAAATTGCTGTCACGGAACCAAACTATTCGAGAAAAAGAAAAGATAATAAAGCAAGCAGAGCTCTCGTTGAATGCTTTTCCATGGTGACTAATTCTGCACGATTCACCTTTACGGATTACAGCTACTACGGCAACAGCCCGATGGCCAGTACAGCAGCAACGACACAGCAATCGCTGACAGCGGCAGCGAGTGGGTCACTTGCCCCACGAGATGGTACTACGATAACAGTGAGATCTACACCACCGTCACCATGGAGGTGGGTTGTCGTTTTCTAGCGTTTTCCGTTATTGTTTCATTTATCTTGCTTTGCTTGAATGATAATCACATTGGGAACTGCACAGTATAGCCATACAGTAAGACATGTTTATAAGCGTCCACCTTAAAGTATAGCCGTTGCTGCACCTAATTCATTATTTCCATCGTTGTCAGTACGGGACGGCGAGTAGTCCCTCAAGGGTACCAAAACCTCAATGTCCCGCGCAGTAGTTTGCCCAAGTGCCTCCATGACTTGCCCCCACAATGCTTAAGGCACATTCGGCCGGTTGTTCAAAAGCTCTGTTACCACTGCGGGGCACTTCAGGAGGAGAGCTACAAAGGCGTCCTACAACAATAAGTTAGTCTAACAGCAATAATTCGGCTTTGATGTCATCATCGGATCCCGGCTTTGCTAGCTGTATATAACTGTTGCTTTCCTACAGGACCTTTTGCAGCGCCTGTTAAGTCACTCTAAAATGACAATTCGTAAAACCCAAGCAATTCATTACTTTCCAAATTATCCACTGGATAAGGTATGCTTGCAATGGAACCACATTCGACCTACAAAGACCGATTGCAGTAAAAAGGCGATACCCAGACAGTTTGTACACGACTGCTATAAATAAGAACTCATCATTGAGAAGAAAGTGAATGTCTTCGTCCAAAACACGTCTATCAATGCAACCTACGTAGTGAGTAAAGGTGAAGCCACCTCTTGCGTCACGCTAATCTCTCGCTGAACAAATCTGTCATTACGTCTTTTGAGAAGTGCTTGCAAATGCCGCATCTTTTCGTGTTACCAGATCAACCGAGATCCTTCCTTTTCTCGTTTCCTTCGTCTAGGCCAAAGGGTGATTCCGATTAAAGATAAAGAACTGAGAAACTCAACCCATGCGGTATTAAAAAAATAAAATAAAGAAAGAACAGTGAAATGTCGTCAGCAACGGCACGCAGATCTTTTTTCGTCCAGGCTGTCCATTTATATTTCAGCCAAACGAAATAGGGGATTGTATCGTGCACCTGTCACTCAATAAGTTTTATTCCTTTATCTTCGCTACCACCTTGAACTTATGCAGAATCAATGGGTGTGCGGAGACAGCTGGAAGATGTACGCAGTCCACACAGCCTACTTCACAGGGTCCATAATCTCCTATTTACTTTCTGGATTCCTTGCCGACAGGTGAGGACCACACGCCCGAACTGTGATTCCGGCTGAATTCATTATTTTTTCTAATTTTCGACAGGCTTTATGACATCCTTTGTTTCGTCATTATGAACAAACCGATGATTCACTAAGCAATGTATTCTAAAACTTTTTTTTTCTTTTTCTGATTGCAGGATAGGCCGAAAAAAGACAGTAATCCTTGTCATGCTCATCGGCGCAACTGGGAATTTGCTTGGGACATTCTTTCCCACCTTCTCGACGTTCCCAATTTGGAGGTTTATGACGTCCATGGGATCTGATACCGTATGCACCACGATCTACGTCATCGGTAAGACTATCACTTCACAAATCGGAAGGAGAAAGTGTGTAAAACGAGGGGTGACAAGCCTGAAAGGAGCGCGCGGCCGGGCGGCCTTCCTTATTTCTATTCTGTTTCTGTCTATTTCTATCCCTTTCATTCTCTCTATATTACAGCGAAAGCTTTTATGAGATCATTTCAACGGCCGTTTTTGGCGCCGTAGTTGTCCGCCGCCGCCGCCGCCGCCGGTGTCCGTAACCGCTATCGCACGAAATAAGGAAAAAACGAAATAAGAAATAATTTCCAGGACGGAATGAGGATCGAACCTGGACCCTCTGCGTGGGAGCCCAGTATTCAACCTTTGAGCCATGCCGGTGCTTGAAACTGCTTTGCAAAAAGGTCCTATACAGGCTTCATGTCGGGAAGGAACCACATTAGCATATGCAATATAGCGTGGTAGAAGATTAAAATAAGCACCAAGCGTCGCACAACGCGAATTCTGTAACCAGGCGTCACACAATGCGAATTGCGCAACGAGTAGGTTGTTGAATGCTTCCAACCCATTACAAAGGGCTCTGCCATAATTCTTCATCGTCATCAGGCACAGCATCAACAAAGTGCGCATAATGCCTTACATGCGTATAGCAGGTAGCAACGCTCTCCGTAGAATGACAAAAAATGGCACAGTGCCTGCTGCCCTACTTCTGAAAAATTACAGTGATTTATAGCGTAGTGGGTTCCTCGCAAGTGCACTTGTATTGGTTGCCAAGGAAGCCCATAAGGCTACCATGATCCATTTCCTCAGGCTCTCAATAAAGTTAATTCCCCCCCTCTCTCTCTGTCTCTCGCTCTCCGTTTCTCCGGTTAACGTATGTTATAAAGCGTGGTGGGACAGTTAAATAACCACCGGGCGTCACACAATATGAATTACGTAACTTGTGGGTCATGTAGAGCTTCCAACCCATTACAAAGAGTTCAGGGATAATTCTTCATCGTTATCAACCGTCGCATCTACAAAATGCGCATAATGCCTTACAGATGATACCTTGCTTCTCCGCAGAATAACGAATAATGTCGTGGTAAGTGCTTCCCAACTTCCCAAAAATTATGATTTGTGGCGTAGTGGGTACGTTGCTAATTTACTTGTATTAGTAGCCACAAGAGAGTTTATAACGGGCTCTAGAAATGCCGCTCTTCCAGCTTTCGCTGTGACTGTGCTGCGCTTTCCGCGCAGGCCTGGCGCTTTCTATTCCTGTCTCTTTCTTTCTCTTTCCCTCTCTATTTCTTTCTCACGCTTTCTTTCTCTTTCAACGTCTTTCTCATTCTTTCTATACTATGCTATACTCTCTCCTCGCCTACCTTCCGTCCTACCTTCCTTCCGTGGGTTCGAATCCCGCCTAGAATTTTTTCCGCCAAGAATTTCTCTCTTCCTCTTTCTTTGTACCTTTCTTTCTCCCCTTCTCTCTCTTTGTACTCGTTCTCTCGCCCATCAGAGTCATTGCATCCCATGCCGAACAAATCGGAGCATGTGTTCGGGGAGTGAAGAAGATGAAGAGGACGAAGAGAGTGCATGCCGGTTCATGATGGTGATAATTTATGTTCATGAACTACGAAGTCTCTCCGAGCTTAAACAGATCCGCGGTTAAAAAAGTGCCTCTGACCGCAATTGCCCAGCAGTTAAAAAACACAGGCTACCTTGAGTTCCACGGGATTACCTTGGTTCGGCGTAAGAGCGACTTATCCACGAGACTTTATCTTTTATTCATAATTGCATATATATTGCAAAATATATTGCATATATATTGTCAATATGTAACACCATACTCGTATAAGAGAGACATGTGTCGCATAGATGATGCGTTGTGGCTGTCATGAACCTACACGACAGTCGTTCGTATCAGGCTCTTCTGCGCAGTACTTACTATAATGAACATTACGTTTGCGTCAGACGTCATGTGGTGGATGCAGTGGGCGTGTGTTTTCAACAAACTGTCCACGTTTTAGAGTACTATATGCACTCTAAGTACTATACCATGTAGCCGTTTGGCTAAGCCCAGCAGTACAGGCTGTGTGTTTAAAAAAGTTTGTTATCACAGACGGTTAACATCAATAAGAATTCAACGTAACATTTGCTTGCTAGACAGACATGCGCTTACGAGAGTGACAAAACAAACTTCACGTCGCGGAACACCATGACCTATAGCACTTCCACACGAACACCCTAAAGGTAATGCAGCGTACTCATTATTCTAAGCCTCCCGCCTATTGCAAGTGGCATTTGAATTAATGTAAACTTTTAAAGTAAGTTTCAAAGTCAATTTTCACTGCAAGTACTAAAAATATACATACACACATTAGCTGCAGAATCTTGTTATTCTGGTTCGTAACCTAAACAATGACAAGGGAATTCTGCCACAGGAGAATAGGAACGCCGCTGGCGTACAGAAAAGCCGCTAGGAAAACTCTTCATGTGCAGACCGAAGGATGCACATTATAGTGTACTAGAATAATTATTCTAGTACACTATAATGCACATATTCGTGCGCCACCGATGGCGGCGCTGCGAACGGCGCTCCGGTTAAAGTCTTTACGCTCCGGTGACGCCAAGGAAATTTTTTTTAACCTCCTTGGGTGACGCAAAGGCGGGGATTCGGCTTTTGTCGTCTGCTTGGCTGTGGCTAGAACAGCGGTATTTTTCTTATAGTTCGCTCACGTTGCACAGCGTTCCTCGACGACTAGCTGTATTTTCTTGTCATGATAGTTCTTTAGATGGCTGCTAGTATTACAGGAGGTTAAGAAACGTTAACATTTAACGTATCTTCTATACACAGAGCCATCGCGGTCAGGATCATACCACCGAGTTCGTAGCGTCACTCACTGGGCTGGATTCATAGCGTTGAAATAGCTTACGTGAAAGTGCGAACGTCCCGCCAAGCGAGTTAAAGAGAGTCTGCGCTGCTTTGGAAGCGAAGCGCGATCAACTTTACGGCGTATTCGCAAAAGTTAACATTATGTAAACAGACTTGAACGAAAGTTCACACTCCACTCCCAATTGTAGTCACCTTCAAAAAACGTTTGCCGACAAAATAAAATTGATAACTTAATCGACCAGCGGGTTATTGCGGACAACTAGCGTAAATTGGGCGAGTTGGATGCACATTCAAACTTGTTACACGTACTATCGGCTCCGAATGAAACGCTAGCGGTGGTGCGCGTGGTACAGTTCGCACCCTTATGATTAGAAATAGATACGCTCTTGCGGTTTGCCGCTCGTGAGCCAGATTCTTGCTTTCGATTGCGCAGTGCTGCCTAATCGGGTGTGCGTGCATGTCAATGGTGGTGACAGGATGACGCGCATTATATAGTTCCTAATGCTTGGGGAACGCGCTCCGCTGTTCGTGCTTCATTTCTCACCGATAGTACAGCTTGGTAAGCAGCAGGAAAAATTGGCGAATATGTCCAGGAAGAGGAGAAAGAGAGCTCTTTCAATCAGTAATCGAAAATGGGCCGGAAAGTTATTTTGAGTGCGCCACGGCCATAGAACAGTCGCAAAAAGGAATCGTCGCCATACATGCAGATGCACACATTGACTGCTAGCAGACGACACCAGGAGCAATCGACACTGAACGTGCTCCTGACGGCAACTCCGCTCGATTTCGCTGGGCATTTTCCTTGAACATTCAGTACAAATTGCTTTATGAACTTTTCCATTAATGTTTCAATAATTCGAGCAGGAGAGACTGGCCGGTAGCGTCGACCAGCCTTCACGTAGCGAACGCGCGCGCGAAGAGCGGCACCCGAGTCTCCTCTCTGACGGCACACGCGAGAGGGCGCCACTCAAAGATCTCGAGGCCAATAGGTATAAAGTTGTCACATCATACATCATACATTGCAGGTCGTGTGATGGAGATTATATAGGCCATCTCTTAAGTGAGGGCAAAAAAAAAATCCCCACTATATCCACGAGGTGAATGATGTTAGAGGAGCTTGCTCGGAGATAATCGGGTAAACCGTGAATGCTCCGTACAGTTCCTCTACTGTGATATAAAGACGTGACACGTTGTTATAGTAATGAATGAGGCATTTATTTTATGTTTTTCTTTAAGCCTCAATATACTTTCTGTGGTCACGTTGTTGTCGAACCACAAGCGGTCGCAGACCTTGCAGCTGTGGCCGAACGTGTGGTCGAGGAAATCGCGCTTGAAGCGCGCGTAGGCGCCACGAACTTCAGGTAGCGACCGCTTTCGGCGCTTGGCCGCTGCATCCCGCGCCCGTACCTCTTCGAGGTTCTCTTGCCGCCGCTTCCGCGCTTCTTCGGCTTCGCGGGCATGTATCTCGGGGTCCTCACGACGCTGACGTCTCCCTGCGGCCTCGCGAGCTCTCACCGCAGGGTCTTGGCGGCGAGCCCGCACTGCTGCTGCCTTGCGAGCCCTCCGCTCGGCCGCCTTGTCTTATTCGTTCGTGTTATTAGTATCGAAGCGCACTGACTGACCACTGTCGAAGGAGAGAGGACGCGCGCAGTTGTGGCCCTCTAGAGGTCTCCTATCAAACTAGAGCACGCGCCGGAGCGGAGTGAGTGCCGCATACAGTTGGCTATGGTATATGTGGTTTTGCCTGCGTTAATATCATCATCAAGGTGCTCGAAGAACAAGAGGAAGAAGATTTCTCTTTCGCGCGAGCGTGCACTGAGATGGTTATAATTTACCTGTGTTACGCCAAGCTAGCGGAAGCAATGAGAACAAGCGGCTACTACGGTGATGGACAAGCCCCGAGCATAAGGAGCAAGCTCCTAAAAAGAGGCGCGGTTTGTTCTAGTGGTGCAAGGCTGGAACCAGCAGCGGAGCTAGTACTCGGACTCCTGAGATGCGCTCCCAAGCCCGTGTCCCTGCACCGCCTAAACGACATGGATTTGTCAGGAACATGTCCCGTGACTAATGTTACGTGATTTCTTTGGTGGGGAGAAGTCATGTGACTAGTGTTACGTGATTTTGGCGGGGACATGTCACATGATTAGTTTTACGCGATTTTAGCGGTAACATGTCACGTGACTACAGTGTTACGTGATTTTACGTCACGTGGCCAGTGTTGTGTGATTTTGGATGGAACATGTCACGGGACTAGCGGTACGTGATTTTACATCATGTGACTAGTATTACGAGATTTTGGCGGGACATGTCACATGATTAGTGTTACGCGATTTTGGCGGTAACATGTCACGTGACTACAGTGTAATGTGATTTTACGTCACGTGGCCAGTGTTATGTGATTTTGGATGGAACATGTCACAGGACTATACGGTACGTGATTTTACATCGTGTGACTAGTGTTACGTGATTTTGGCGGGAACATGTCAGTGACTAGTGTCACGTGATTTTACGACCCGTTCCCCTACGCTTCCTTTTTCCTTCTTTCTCCCTCTCTCTTTCTTTCTCTCGCTTCCTGTTTCCTTCTTTCTCTTTATCTCTTTTATTGTTTTTCTCTCATTCTCTCTCCCTTTCTTTTTCTGTCTTGATCTCCGTTTTTTTTTTTTCGATATCTTCTTTGTGAGCGCGTGCCGGGCGCACGTGTTCGGGGAGCGAAGCCGAAGATGAAGAAGAGGACGAAGAGAACGCGCGCCGGCACGGGGGTAAGCAGAGCATAACCAGCTCTGCTGTTAAAACCACAGACATCCAGGAATTCTTCGGCAAAAATGTGCCTGCCTGAGACGTCTGTGTAGGTTCTAGATTAGACATTGGGCCCTAATTCGCACATTGCGAAAACATTTATGTTTACTGGACCATGCTGTCGTATTAAGAGAGAAGAGCATGTGCGATAACAAAAGGCATTGTTTTGCGCTGAGTCATCAGCTTCGCTTTGATATAAGTTTCCACTGAATTGAAGTGAGGGAGTATGACAATAACAATGGAAGAGGGACAGGGTAAGGTTACCTCCTGTCAGTTGTGCCTTTTCTATCTGAGGTTGCTTAACTTGAACAAAAATGTCTCCATTAGCGTTGTTCCCTTCCTAATGACTGGCACTACGCCTGCGTCCTGTTTAGGAAGATGATTATAGAATTTGAAGGTAAGTGAAAAAGGAAGTATATAGTGTGTGATGAGAGTTCACAAAGACTAAAGCAATGACAAATTATAGAGTGCTCATTTCAATATGAAAAACAAGAAACAAATTCGGCAGATCCCACGCGTCGTGGGAATCGGTTTCATGCGAAGCAGTCAGCGAGTACTTCTATGCTGTATTTTATGTCTTTGAGGCAAGCGTTACGAGGTGGATCGACGTGTTTTTGTAATAGTAGTAGCTGCATGCATATCGTAGGCTTACCAGGCACGTCGACAACACTGGCGTTGAAAGGGTAACCTATGGTCTGGTGTAACGTCAGCCCTCACGTTAGAGTACTTATGTCAGTAGTATCGAAACTGAGTGCACTTTATGGTGCGATCATGTGAATGTCATGCGTAACTTTCGTTAATGTATTCCTTCGGGTTCGAGCAATACTTCAATATAGCTTGCTGAATCATAGGAATACAAATGTAATGTTTATTAGAATGCTATAAAAGCGGAGCCAACACTGGAACCACAGACGCTAATCTGATGTGACGCCTGTGTTGTAGGAGTACATATTTAGTGTTTCTTGCTTTCTTGTAAAATTAGATAGCCAGCACCACAACCACAATTGACGCTGCACCGACATTACGCCTGCGTAGGCTGTTTTTCTAAACCAGTTTGTAGACCTGGCGTGGCTCTGTGGTAGAATACCTGATTGCCACGCAGAATGCTTGGGTTCGAATCCTGCTGAGATCCTAACTTTTATTCTTTCCATTCGTCGGATCAACGCAGCCGATGTCGGTTTTTCTTAACAGCTCTCGCATTTAAATTACCAATGTCTGTTCTCGCCGTTCCTGGGTAGATATAAACTGTCAATCACCTGTGGCGCCTACCCGTACACCGCGGCCCCTCGAGAACGGGTATGTGCCACACGTGTCTGGAGGAAATGGTTTGACGACGTACGCGACAGGATTTTGACGTTATTCATGTCATTACCCGACAGACATATTTGTTGAATCCTCTCACCCTCCCATGCCAATTTTGGTCTACACCAAGTTAAGGAGGCGATCATGAGAGCACTCGGACGTAGGCGGCTAGATAGATAGATACGTAGATAGAAACGCTCAAAGTGCAAAAGGTTCGCTAAGAAATGCTTCGCATTTAAAACTGTACACGCAAGATCATTATTTGAAACTCGCTAAGAGCATTATTGAAACTCATTCGTGAACATGCGCTCTTTGTTTTGCCTTTATCTTGAAATGAACCATATAGAATGTGGGAACCAGCATGTGTATAGGGTCTTGTAGAAGGCCATCTTGAAGGGCTAGTTTGTTCATCGCAACATAATTAGCTAAATGCACAAACGGAGCGAGAATAGACGACACACGGGAGGAAATTGAACTTTATTCGTGTTCCTCATTGTGTGTAGTCCTTTCCGCCGCGTGGCGTGGTTAGCTAATCCTGAAGGGGTCATAGAACCGTCTTCATTACGTGTCATCGAAAATTTCTTAACGTATGTGTGTTTTCATTCTTCTTTACGTAATATTCTGCCCCACTGCAGCGTTGGAGTACACGGTGAAAGAGCGGCGCACGCTGGTCGCCTTCCTGTGGGCCATCAACTGGTCCGTGCTGGCCACTGCGCTGCCGTGGTACACTTATCTCATTCAGAGTTGGAGGGGCCTCCTTATCACAAACACCGCTGTCGACGCAGTTCTGCTTATCTCCCTCTGGTGGGTATACCATTCGCGCAGCTTTTGTAGGCCGTAAAAGAAAGGCCATTATACTTTGTACGATCGAGGGTGCGTGTGCATACACAGCACGGTATGCCGTACAGTCAACATGTTTATCTCGCCTAGCGTTGAAAACGCGAACGCACGTGAAAGGTCTTCTTGTCATAGTGTAATAAGTTTGCGGGATTTGCAAGTCTGCCTCACATTTCATGCAATATTGGCCATATCACAAGTCCGTTGTGTTCCACCTGTTTTAGCGGCATCGCCAATATCGAAGAGCTCGGATCCGTATACATGTCTGTAAGCGGTCCAGTAGCCGAGTGATGAAAGCCGTTTATTGCTGAGACAATGGCGATTGTATACAGTATGCAGCAGATGTCGACGCGTCACGCTTGATACTCGGCCGGGTGACGTCGTGCTTTAAGAGCTCTGCCCCGACGTCGTTCTGGGTGACGTTTTGAATTTTGCAGCGAATGACTGCTCCGAGCAAACGACAGCGACTGCAGAGCAAGACGTATTCGGGTCAACGTAGATTGCGGCCTCATATGCTTCGGCGATTTTAGTCCCTTCTCTCCTTCTTATTGGTGCTCGTCAAAAGGAAGAAATTTCGGCTTCACTTTTTCTCTCTCGTTCCACGTTTTTCTAACATACAGTAATCGCGTGGACGCCAGAAAACAACGCGGCTCCTCTTTCTTCCTATAGTGGTACTTTGCAGGTTTTTACCGATGCATATGCCAAAATTTCGTATTTTAGAACTATGAGGTACCTATGGCGTTGGATCCCTCAGAACTAATTGTCATTCGGGAAGGACAGTATGCTTTATTTACTCCGCGCCTTATGCTGACGTACCTCCGCGACACCGAAAGCTGGACACTTCGACGCACCTTAGTGCCGGCGTGCGGGCCACTCGAACCAAGTTATGCTCGGTTCAGCTTGCGAAGCTCGGCCGACCCTCGCACGAAGCAGTACAGCTAAAACACGCCCTTGAACTAAATCATGCGAGGCCCAGTCTCTGATTCCTATTTTCCCAACCAAACATGAGTGTACGTCCTTCAATGATTGCTAGCGTGTTTGCACCACCATCCTCCACTTCCCACTTCCCAAACTCATCCCTCCGAGCCAGAGGAACGCCAACGTCTCAGACGCGATATGGCACAAAGACACATTCAAAAGGACTCACTGTGACTTGAAGGCTTTTCCGTTCACAATCGACAGCGCGTGCGTGAGCACTTTACTATTCTTTCCAAGCGTAATGCACACTACTCGTACAAAGAATCTTGCTTTGCCACGTGCTTCAATAATACAGGTGGCTGCCAGAATCTTCTGGATGGCTGCTGTCCGTTGGCAAGAAAAAGAAAGCCCTGCAGACCTTCCAGAAGATTGCTCGATTCAACGGAAAGGAAGTCAGCGAGGAGCGCCTCAACGAACTTCTACAAGTAAGCATCTTAGTGAAATACCTTACGCCGTCATTCATGTACGCTATTCAAGGTCCATGGCACACTGAAGGATGCTCTTACGGTAGCTGCAAAAAAAAAAAAAAAAACTGCACTTGAACAAAAAATTGTGCGATAAACTTATAAACACATATCCTGTTTATTGAACATTAGTTAAAAAAAAAACAGACCAGCGATTTCTCTGTGTATCAACTTATCTAAGCACAATTTAAGTTCCTGGCCTTTCTGTGCTAGAATCACGATGAGGCATTATGAGACAACCCAAATTCATATCGTGGTTTTCTCTTCTATTTATCTACGGCTATCATCATCATCATGATCATCATCCTGACTGCTCCCACTGCAGGGCAAAGGCCTCTCCCATGCTCCGCCTTGCTACGGCCGCGTTATAGCCGCGAACTTCTTAATCTCATCTACCCACCTAATTTTCTGTCTCCCTCTCCACCGGTTATTATTATTAATGACCACCGGTTATCCTGCCCACGTGCTACCTGCCCGGTCCATATCCATTTCTTCTTCATGAGTTCAACTATGATATCCTTAACCCCCGTTTGTTCCCTGACCCACTCTGCTCTTGTCCTATCTCTTAAGGTTACACCTATCATTTTCCTTTCCATCGCTCGCTGCGTCGTCCTCAATTTAAGTTGAACCCTCTTTGTAAGCCCCCAGGTTTCTTTTACGTAGGTAAGTATCGGTAGGATGCAGCTGTTATATACCTTTCTCTTGAGGGATAGTGGTAGATTACCATTCATGATTTGAGAGTGCGTGCAGAATGCGCTCCACCCCATTCTTAATGTTCTAATTACTTCATTCTCATGACTCTGAACAGTAGCGCAAAAATTCCACAGACGACGACAGAGCAAGACGGGACACAGCGCTAAACTAACAACTCAGTGTTTATTGCAGGTGATTGCATATATATGCACATGACACCGCGCGAAAGGAAAAAGAAGAGGGCGAGGGGGGCGAAGGAATACACAAGGCAATCAACCAAGCATATCACACAAGCGGCTGACGCGACAAAAATAGCATTTCCTTTCCGGAGTTATGCAATACCAACTAGCCCACCAGTCTGTCCTTTTAAACTTCATTCTCATGGTTCGGCTCCGCGGTCACTAGCTGTCCTGAGTAGACTTATTCATTTACCACTTCCAGTGCCTCGCTACCTATCCCAAAGCGCTGTTCTCTTCCGAGACTGTTGCACATTACTTTAGTTTTATTCGTATTAATTTTCAGACCTACCGTTCCGCTTTCCTTGTCCAATTCAGAATCATGAGCTGCAATTCGTCTTCTGAGTTACTCATCACTGCAATGTCATCAGCGAATAGCAGGTTACTAAGGTACTCTCCATTAACTCTTCCCAATATAAGACCCTGAGAAGCTCCTGTAAGCCCGCAGTGAATAGCATTGGGAAGATCGTGTCTTCCTGCCTTACACCCTTCTTTATTGGAATTTTGTCGCTTTCTTTATGGAGGGCTGTGTTGGCTGTGGAGCCGCTGTAGATTTCGTCCAGTATTTTTATATATAGTTCGTCGACGCTACGTGGTTCGTCTACAGCTATAGAAGTATGGTATGGCCACAGACACGTTCTCAACTGCAGGGGCGTAGCCAAGGGGGGGGGGGGGGGGTTCGGGGGGTTCAAACCCCCCCCCGAAATTTTTCAGTTTTGCTTGCGTATATATACATGCACACATACAAACGCACGCACGAACTTACATAAAGTATGGTTGACCCCCCCCCCCCCCGAAAAAATTTCTGGCTACGCCCCTGCTCAACTGCCTTGTTCTTAACGATTCCCACAAAGTTTTTTTCGTCTGTTACAGTATTACTTACTGTACACAACAAAATGTGCGTGCAGACGCCAACGTTTTTAGAGCCCCAAGCTAAGAAGTGAGAAAGGTTTACAGCCTCCTTGTCGGATACAGATAGTTCAAGGCAATTCTGTTTTACTGTGATACACGAACATAAATGCACCGCTAGCGCGTGCAGGCGCTACTAAAGATAGCCTTCCTCACTGAAGTCAGGATGTCGTCATCGCCGTCGCGAGGCCCATTAAATGCGCTTTTCTGGAGCTAAGATGTAGCGCACTTACCTCTTCGTTGGTATCTTTACCTCCTTAGGACCCAGAGCCCAAAGATGTCCAGGGCAACGAGAAAAAACAGCAAACAGGTTTCTGGCAGACAACTGTCGCCGTTGTCAAGTATCCCAGGTTACGCAAGATCGTCATCTTCTCATATCTTGGTTGGTGAGTGAGCCGCTTTGCAGTTAACGCTAGTGTTCGCCTTATCTATATCCGTGTTTTTGTTGCTTCCGATAAGGATGAGCCATTAAACATTGTTGCCTGACGTAAATGAATCAGTACTATATTACAACATGAAGTGCTTCATTTTAAGTGAGCCCTCAATAACAATAAGCTAATAACTCTTGAGGTAGTACGCCGAAGGTACGTTCTTTTTGTGTGTCCCGACTATTGCTTTAGAAACCAACTTTGCATTTCACTCCCACTCTTACATCACACTACTTCATGTGGCAACAATTACACGCTGAAGAAACCGTGCTATAATAACAATTGTTGGGGTATAACGTCCCAAAACCACGATATAATTATGAGGGACGCCGTAGTGGAGGGCTGCGGAAATTTCGACCACCTCGAGTTCTTTAAAGTGCACCGATATCCAAGTACACGGGCCTCAAGCATTTTCGCTTCCATCGAAAATGCGGCCGCCGCGGCCTGGATTCGATCCCGCGACCTTCGGGTCAGCATTCTAGCACCGTAACCACTAGACCAAAGCGGCAGGTGAAGAAAACGTGCTGATGCTTCCTGGACACGAATATAGTGTATATCAACTACGGAACTTGCCTAATTTTGATGTTACCAGTGCCACAAACGCTGTCAAAAAAAAATATATATATATATATATAGCGGTAGGTATATCGACACGGAGATGATGCGTACTGCTTTCCAGCTGATACACACTATAAGCCCAGCCGAATCTACCAACAAGTCCAAGCAAGTAAGCCAAGTTGACTTGCATATATATCTTCTGATGTCCTTCTGGACTCTGCTGTACTGTACACTACAATGCTCACATTCCTCGTACGTGCAACATGTTAACAAGCGCGTACTAACATATCTTGAAATGCGCAATCTAGTGTTTTGTGAGCAGGCCTAAAATTTGCATGCCGTTTTATCTTTCACAGGTAGCTCATTTCATAGAAACAGGATAAAGCTTCCGAAAAGCGTTTTACTAACAGCACTTACGAGCCCTACAAATCTCATGAAAACACTGGATATTCCTTAATGAAGGCCAAGCGTCATTCTTCTGTGAGCGCTACGTTGTTGGCTGCGCAACACGCTTCTTCACTAATACTTGTGGTTCAAGTTTCAGGATATATACACAGTATATTTGGTAAAGCAGCAATTCACCTATATATTCAGGAACCGATATATAAAACACCTTACCGGGAGGTACACATACAATTTTTACCCTTGCCGCTCAATTCTCTATGCCTGGGTCGTGTCAGTGTGTGAAAGCTCTCTTCATTTGGTTCTTCGTGTACATGCCGTTGGGCATGCGCAGATAGGGAAGGATGCCCGGATGTTCTGTCCACCGCTTTAAAATGCGTGTGCGCTTCGCCAACAAAGAGCACGTGAAAAACTTACGCTTCCTTTCTTCCCATTTGTGAAGTACTGTTATTTTGCTCTGAAGGGTTAGTAGAGGTTTATTGGTATTGAAGAGAGCCTTGATCCTTCACTAACAGAGCGCACACATCTGATCTGCGCATTTTAACTTTAATATGGCTTTTTTCTTTGTATCCAGCCGAAATTGGCATATAGCTGCATTTTTTTTGTAGCTGTATGCCTCAGGAATTCTTTTGCGTAGGGGCCAACAAAAAAGTAAACCAGCTTGCTTTAATTTACAATGCTCACTCGGAAGCAAACAAATTTATTATTATAGTTATTATTATCTTTTATCGTGAACATCCGCGCAGTCAATCAAGATCAATACAATTCTCTCAGAGCATGGGCATTTCTTGGACGCACCGAAGCAACCGTCTTTTTTCCTCTTTTTTTTTATGCATTCATGCAGGTAGCAGACTCCGTAATGTATTACCTCCCTTTACCTTTCCCTTAATGCAGAATAGAGCAGCAGATGTTCCTCTTCTCTTTCTTTCTCACCAGTGTGTCGGAACGGAACGAAAACCAAAAACGAAAAACGAAAAAAAAAACCTATATTTTTGACCGGAACGAAAATGTAACCGAGACATTATCTATTATTTCCTTGCGGAGTGAAACCGAAATTTTTCAAAGCGTTTTTCGGTTCACAAAAGAGCTTGGCAATCCGGAACAACTGAGGTCATGCGACGTGAGCAATTATGCATATCTCAGGGTACAGTATTAGCGAGTACCTCAGGCAGAAATCCCAAAGCAAAGCTATGTTGAAATTGTGCGAGAAACGAAAACAGTGGCAACTAGAGATGTTTATATTAACGCAGATGGACTTTCGCGCGCCTGTCACGCAGGCCAGCGTGGAGAGTGCATTGTCAGCGCTGAAGTTTGTTACAGCGAAAGCTGTTATGAGATCACAACAGCCGATTTTGGCGCCATAGTTGTCCGCCGCCGCCGCCGCTGGCCTCCGTAACCGCTATCGCGTGAAATAAAAAAAATGAAATGAGAGACAAATTTCTAGGATCGGATGGGATTTTAACCCGCGCCTTCTGCGTGGCAGTCGAGTATTCCACCACAGTGCCACGCTGGTGCTTGTAACTCTTTCGCAAAAATACTCTATACAGGCGTCATGTCGGGCAAGGAATCGTGTTAAAATGTATGTAATATAGCGTGGCAGAAGAGTAAAATAACAGCCTGGCGTCACACAACGCGAATTGCGCAACGAGTCGGTCGTTGGATGCTTCCAACCCATTACAAAGGGCTCAACCATAATTCTTCATCGTCATCAGCCACAGCACAAAGTACTCATAATGCCTTACAGATGTGTAGCGCGTACCACGATTCTCCGAAGAATGACGAATAATGGCATAGTGGGTGCTTCGCTACTGCAGAAAAATTACAATGATTTATGGCGTAGTGGGTACCTTGCATGTATGTGTTCTTGTATTAGTTGCCCCAAGAGACTCTACGACGGGCTCTACAAAGTCCGCTCTTCCAGCTTTCGCTGTGACTGTGCTGGGTGTTCCGCGCAGGCGTGGCGATCTTTTTATCAGAACAGCAGTCTCGCACATAAGAGAGTACACTCAATGACGTGATGCTTCTGAGATCGTGCTCATTCCCTTCACACAAAGGACTGAGCCCACTAAAAACTCGTAATTGACTTGTGAGAAAATAAATAATATGACTTGGAAGGGTATACTGGTTTGTGCTAGTTGGTAGGAATTCGTGGTACAGTTACTTCCGCTCCTCTGAGGAACGTGGGAAGAACGTGTTTACGAACCGTTACGGAACATTTTTCTTGTTCCAGAACAGAAACGGAACGGAACTTTTTGCTGTGGAATGAAACTAAAACCGAAACGAAAAAATTTTCGTTCCGACACCCTGTTTCTCACTGCCTCGTCTCACTGCCACTACGTGAACCGGTGCCTCCGAATCTCATGCTTGAAGCGAGTAACGCTCGCGTCTCATGTGGCCTGATCTTGTTCGCGCAGCTTTATCGTGTGCCTGTGCTACAACTCGAACGCCCTTGGCTTGGGCCGCCTGGGGTTGAACTTGTACGCCATCTACTCGATCGCCATCGCCTTCGAGATGCCCGTCAACATTCTGTGCATCACGGCACTGGATATCCTGGGCCGGCGTTGGCCCAACGCTGGCTTCATGCTGCTCGGGGGAGCCGTGTGCCTGCTGATGGCCATCGTGCGAACTGGTACGGCTATATACACAGTTACATCAGGCAGCTATGCCGTGGAAGTAGCCACCGCGTATTAACCCCCTAATGGTACTTTCCTCGCTTCGAGGGTTCGTACGTACTTTGCAGGTTGAGACAATAGTTCACGCTTCCACCACACGCCTGCGCAGCTCGCGCGCTCTCCATTAGCTTTCTCAATTTCGTGCAGTGATTAATATGAGGTCCGGCTTTATTCTATTTCATATTTACATACAATGCTGTAAGGGCAATAATGCAGCTTCATATAACGTAAATTTGTATTAGCGGCGTATTAAAACACTACAAATAAGATAAGAGCTACCGCGCTTTATGCAAGAGCACTGAATTGCTGAAGCAATTTCTGATGTCACGGTATGTTATTGCATCGCGCCTCTTCTCTCAGTTTCTGACAGCGTGCGTTACTTAATGCTTACCTCCTGCCACTGTAGACGTATTTGCTACGAAGGTTGCGGATATACGCTGTAACACAGGCTTCCTCTACGTGCTCAATCTACCCATCGAAATCCTTGTACGCACTTTGTTTGCGATTTAGTAAGACAGCATCAGCTGCTTATTTGTCGTGCTCGGTGTCTTGTCTACCTCATACGACGCTTAGCCGCGGTATTGCATGCAACAATGAACATACAGAAAGTGACGCCTAACGTGAAGTTTAAAGGAGCTTTGAGTGCCATTGAGGCAATTCGCGGCCGTAAAAACGAGGCTGGTTCCTCATCAAGTGAAGGTATGGTCACTTCAAAATGAGTCTAGCCGAATGTTATCTGGCAAAGTCAGAAAGTATGACTACACATTGTGTTACGAAGTTTGTTCTAGTGGCAAACATCCTCGATTAACGACGTAGACATTCAATTTTACGTATGCAGTCCCACCATGCTGCACGTACGAGCCCAATTTTGTAAACGCTCGCACCTCATAGCTTTCACGCTTGCTACGGCTATGCGTTGTACCACTAAAGAGGAAACACATCGCTAAAGAAAAGCGACACTGATGTTCCTATGATACGCAGTTTAAATGTGGGATGCGAACCTCAAGCATGCGCAAGATCAACGTAACATTCCACCTCTTTGTGTCGCAGATGATCCGACGTGGACGTTGGTTATTGGTGTCATCTCGATGATGTCTTTCGCGGGAGGCTACAACATCACATTCCAAACTTCTTCGGAGCTGTATCCCACGGTAATCCGAGGCCGCATACTATTCCTTCAGCGTCTCGTGGGCGACATCGGCAGCCTCCTAGGAGCACAAGTGGCGTCCTTGGTAAGCTCTATGTGCTGCTCAGTTTCCTACTTTATCCATGCAGATTGCACTCGTGGCATGCAGAATTGTGCTTACGTGCGTCACGCAGCTTTCTTGACGCTGTGTAGCACGATAAAGTACATCCTCCTTCAATAAGGTTGAGAGCTGGGCTAGTTGGTGACTGATCATTATGCATATATGTGGTTAGGCAGCGCACTTTCGTGTGTCGTGTCCTTTCTGTTTCTTTTGTCCCCGTCGAAAGTGCGCTACCTAACCATATAGACATCCTCCTGTTAGAGCTTGCATTAACGGAAACACCCCGTGCTTCAAACGCACGTTTAAACGAGTTTTCAAGTCCTTTAATATGCTGACATTTCATTTGGAAGCTCCGCCGAAACTTTTCGTTATAAACAGGTACCCCACTCAGACGGCTGCAGAATACGAGCAGCGAAATCTAAATTCAAAATTTTCAGGGCCACTCAGGCAGCAGCTGATAACGAATTACATTTAATTAAAGGTTGTAGTGACAGGTTGCGCAGGTAGTCCTTAAACTTTACTGCAACAGAAATTTCTGTCCCTTACAATAACACGTCGAGAATATTGACTCGATCATGACTTTGCAGCCAAGTATCCCTACACTTTCAAATCATAGGATCCGAGTTTCACGATATGCAGTCTGGTTGTAAGCGTCCATGGAGTCAACTATAGAGTCAATCGGACGTACGGCGTCACTGCCACAATGTGAACAAAGCTCACGACACAATCTCAACACGTGGAATGACCCAAACTGTGCGATTCCTGTGTCCCCCGCAGACCGAGTACGACAAGTACCTGCCCATGATGGTGATGGGAGTGCTAAGCCTGATCGCTGGCGTACTGCTCTTCTGTCTACCTGAGACCCTAAACCAGGCATTGCCTCAGAGCATCGAGGACAGCGAGAACTTCGCCCGGGGACAGTCGTTTTGCTTCTGCCCACTCGTGTCCGCGAGGCGGAACCGCCGCAAGGCACGCCGGCAGACAGAAACAAACGGCGTGGTATGATACAATATTCCATTTCCTAATAGAAAAACCAAACAATCTAACAATGCTTCGACATTTACTCCTCACAGTTGCGCAAAAGATCACATGGACGGCGAAAGAACAAGACGGGACGCTGTCTTGCTCATTCTTCGTCCATGTGATTCTTTGCGCTACTGCTCGAATCATGTACTACCAAATAGCCCATCGGCCTGCCCTATTAACTCATTTACGCATCTCGTTTTTTTAACTGCAGCATTGCGTTTATAATGCAGCCAACGAAGACAAATTGGTTACTTAGAAGAGTATGTCTGTAGGCCAGTTGGTGATTAGTGATTTTGGATATAGAACCGCGGAAGACACAGCGCGAAGACACAGGACAAAAGTAAACGTGTTCTTTCCTTGCCGTAGTCATGCGTATTTCGCAGTTTTTTATCCCAATCACAACATAGTTACCCAATTCGAGGCCTTGTTTGTTTTGAAAAGACTATAAGAAAAAAGGGAGGCAAGCGAATCTGCAGTAAAGAATTACAAAAGACAGCTGAAAGACTAGCGCCTCAAGGGTAAGAGACAGACAAAATTAGAAAAAAAGGTGAATACTTTTAGTGCAACAAAATTCTCTTAGAATTTAGTGGTTTGTCAACGCAAAGCGCTGTTTGTAGAGGTCCACAATGGACTAAACAAAGATGAACAGAACAATCGTGGTTGCACCGGGACGCTACCACACGTTAAAGAAGATGCCAATTAAATACGCTTAAATTCATTCATATGGATAACCGTACCGAGTCGGACAAGCCTGCACGCAGGAGTATTACTTTCTTATTTCTTAAACGGTCGCTAACATATTCGTATCTTATACGCAGCTATAGTAAACAGTGTCTGCGTACGATTTGCGCTTGTACGCATGTAAAATAATTAGAACTTGTCTTTCGCACACGTCTGACCTCTATGCCCAAACATCGAAAATGTCAGGCTGCGGAGAGAGTTAAATAGCGTGCACTGATTGAGATCGGTGCAGGGACCGGAGTGCACTAAAAATAGAAAATTGTATTATCCCGCCATAAGACTACGTATATGTGTACGTCGTGCGCTTGAAGGAAGATGGCGCTCGTAGCTTTAAGAGGACGGAAATATCTTGTTGCGACGAGGGCGTGGATTTCGGATAGTTGCCAGCACACTTCGTGTGTGACATTGATTACGCCGAACGTCAATTTGTGTTCGTAACGAGCGAGCGCTAACGTCGCAAGTGAGGCAGAGACGGCCTTTATGTGGCTATTACCCTGCCAGGCAAAATGACTGCTGGTGATCGTCAGGCGTCGTCTTAATGACACCGGTGCTTGTTCTCAGGATGCAAGGCGGCGCATTCAAAACAAGGGAAACAAAAAGGAGTGCAGTGTGTACAAGTAGCATCTCGTATAATAGCAGACACATGACGTATAACGAGTTATGATTGCATAAAAGCACGAGTATTCCATAGGAGAGGAAGAACATATCAGCGCGCGCTCCTGAGAGCGGCGAACGTAAAGATAATTTCGTTGTCGTCGTAACTGACTAGATTACGTTCGCTGTCACTTTTGCGTCAGTTGATGACGTTTGCTGGCGGTATTGGCGTGGCTTTTACACCCTTTTTTTCCGTGAAGATAAGTCCCGCGTAATGTGCTGGTAATAGCTACTAAGTGACGTGAAAATCCTCAAATCAGGAAGGTGCAACCATCAGTGACTTCTCATATCCTTTCCCTACACCGCAAAAATGTAATGCGATGTATATGCAACTACATTTGTCGAAGTCATCATTAATTCACGTGCACTACCTCACACAGCCCCTTTTTTTTCTGTTCCTTTTTCCAGGAAGCAAAATCCTCGCCCAACAACAGCGTTTTGCAAGCACGCCTGTGAAGTTATCTATAAGCAACGAAGACATTGAGATCCCGGCAGGCATAAACAGGCGCCGACCAATAGCGAGTGCACGTTGCTCTTGCTCCAAGCGCTCGCCGCTCGACGGCATCAGTGCGCGCTTCAGTAGAACTCCTACTGCCAACAGACCAAAGATGACCGCTAAAAATATTTTTTGAAAAAATCGTGAAATGAGGCTCGTCCTCTTTCCTATTGTTTCACTCGGAGGTAGCCTTTCTTTTTTTTTTTTCGCTGAAATTGTAAGCCCATACTGAATTCGGTGCAGGGCGAATTCTCGTGCGGCAAAACGGATCGCATTTCACTCACAATTGCACAGTCGAGATAAAAAAACAAACAAACAAACAAAGACAAGAAAACAGCATCGTTGCCATGCGTGTCCAGCCGAGCACAGCCTGACCCTGCGATTGCTGCCTTATAGGCATGGCCTTGCGTGATCAAGCAGGGCTCTATTGAAGAAAACGGACACAAAGCCCACCGGTACCAATAAACGGCTACTTCCCTCAAAGGCGCTTCAGAACTATTTTACTGCCAAACACAAACCCTTCGCACGTGTAACAACTATAGAGTCCTTCCACGTCGAACTTAATTTCTCTTGACGCCAGCAGAGAGGTCTGTAGCACGCATGTGCGGGATCAAACACGCTGCGAGCGCGTCACATCAGGGACGCATCAGGCTGTGAGGAACAACACCTTGACAAGGCCACGCGTTCCACTGTATTTCTTCCTCATCGCTTTTCGCTTGATTGCCGGCTGGCACAGTCTGACGACGCGCATCGCGATTTCCTACAACTCAGTGCCAGCGTCACAACGTTGTCGTGACGTGCGCGTCTTCACCATCGTAATGAACCATATTGATATTTGCCTTGTAAAAACCCTACACCTGTGAACGCCCCAAAAAAAGTGTAGTGCCAAATGACATGTTATCGAAAGAAAAACCGGACCTTTGAAACGATACCCTTATTACTAGTCGTAGAAGCGAGGAAGAAAAAGCAATGATATCACGCCGTGTCAAACACTTATTTTTGGCGGTTACTTATTAATATAGCTCTATAAATAATGCCCTTGAGAGCCTTTTTCAATTCATTTAAAAAAATGTAGATGTCATAAAAAGTACAAATTGTCTTCCTGTACTAAGATTCGAAAATGTTTTGGCCTTAATCATCAACACTAGTGAGTTGAGTGAGTACGATTTCTTCGTATTTCTCGCATTTCTACTCGTGAACTATTCTATATAAGATGGCTTTTTAAGTGTCCGTTTCGCGAATATTCTACAGTGTGGTACCTATTGCGTAATTCCGGTCGTTGCTTTGCAGACGAAACACTGCGTTAATTGTAATAACACTCGTGCGATCACATGCTGCTATATATTTTTGTATACTGTACAGTGCGGCTTGGCGACCGTCTCCGCGTGGCGCAATAAGCTGCATTTTCTAAGACAGACAAGGTGATGGTACACAGAAAAACAAAAGGGAGCGCTCAAGAAACTGAAGTTTAGCGAAATGCTCCCTGTGTTTCTACCGACTATTTTACATTCGACACGAAGGCGCCGGCACCTCGGGCTGTTAAACAAATGTTTTATTTTTGTATATCTTGAAGTCGAATCAACACGGTCATTAAACATAGAATGCACCAGCACAACTGTTTTCATGCGTGTACGTCTGCCATAACAAGATAAAGGTACACAAAGGCACCGAAACCCATCCTCAGAATAGTCTATAGACAAGCTTATTTTGCTCTTGCACCCGCGTTTAGAGCGAGCCTGTACGTAATCTTGAAATCGAATCAAGAGAGAGAGAGAATTTATTTTAAGGCAGAGAGGTCGGCCTGAGCTAGTGCGCTCTAGCCTGCTACTCTGCACAGGGGAAAAGGGAAAGGGAAAAAAAGGAGTGATGAGGGGTGATGATGGGGAGAGGAAAGAGATATGCGTATATACAATAGCCACGTAACATAGTGGTTTCGCTAAGTCTGGTGTCCAGTCCTGCGCTCTTAAGAAAGTCTGTCACAGCCCTGATAGCAGTTGGCGACTTTGTCTTGTCGAACATAGCTGACAAAATACCAGTCTCACTTAGTGTTGCCACACCGATTCCTGCCAACGTTGAACCAAGCGTATTACGTTGCGACACGTAAAGTGGGCAGTCACAAAATAGATGTGCTGTTTAATGCGCTTGGCATCGTTCACAGTTCGGGCTGTCCGCACGGCGGATGAGGTGTGCACAGCGGCGAGTGAATGCAACTCCCCAATCAAATCAAATCAAATCAAATCAAATCAAATCAAATCAAATCAAATCAAATCAAATCAAATCAAATCAAATCAAATTTATTTATCCACTTTATTTATGGGTCCATAGCAGCAGTTAACTCCAGTTGTCACTTGTCGCCATAGGCGTGCTCACAGGGGGAAAAGGGGGGAGGGGGGGGGCTGGCAGGGCGGCTGTCTCCCCCCCCCTAATCATTGAAGGGGGTTGCCAAGTCAGCCCCGCACCATTACTCAATCAGACCTGTACCGTCATATTGTTTAAAATGCTGGGTTTAAAATGCAGGGGACCAAAAGCAGACCATTGTATATACCGTACGTTTTGCACGGTATATAAAAGTATGCTAAACAAAGTCGCGGCTTTGGAAACAACAAAAGTGCAATGTTCTTTATTTGTCCTGTGGCCGTCACTGAGCACCCTGCGCGTGCCTATATGCTTGTCGGTGCAGCAAACGCAGGGGCTGTGGGTTTGGCTACGTCATAGCTGATGGCGTGTGAATGCTGGCGTCGAGCATGCGATGAGGGCGGGTTTCGACGCTTTCGCGTTCCTTCGTTCCACCTGATCTGCTGCCCCCGGTCAAAGATGGCTTCCCCCGTTAGTCTATGTACGAATCAATTGTGGTCTATGCACATCAGCAGCAGCCACGTGACGCGTCCGATCGTACCGAAGAACTCACGAAATAAACTTCCTTACACGACAGAAGTGTCGAAGGCGTGATGACACACTTAGCCCATTTCGTATGTCATGGCGTTCACCTCTACGTATGATTTCGCGTGTACATTTATCTTCGCGTTAAGTGATTATGCGGCATTTTGGAAGCTGCATGAGACACCCCAGTCGTGGACAATGCAATTTTAACTCTTCTGAGAAGTAGCACTCCTACGATCACATGTAATGTTATTTGTGCAAAAGCTGTCTTCCATATCACTAACCTCACATCCCGTCCAACAATGCGTTTCAGTAGATAACCGCTGGACAAACTGTACGTACAACTAGCGTTTGCTTAACATGTTTTTCCTATTGCACAGTCTATAAAAAGAAAGAAAGAAAGAAAGAAAGAAAGAAAGAAAGAAAGAAAGAAAGAAAGAAAGAAAGAAAGAAAGAAAGAAAGAAAGAAAGAAAGAAAGAAAGAAAGAAAGAAAGAAAGAAAGAAAGAAAGAAAGAAAGAAAGAAAGGGGAAAGGTAAGAGGAGTGCATCTAGTAAATTGCCGCCTCTAGACCTCACATTTTCTTAATTGACAAAATGCTGGCTCGACCTGTCCATTAAAAAAGCAATAATTACATTTACTAATTTAGCACTGCATGTAACAGTCTACCGCAGTAATTAATTTCAATCAAACTGGAAAAAAATTTGCAATTTACTTCTTTCTCTCCTACTCTTCCTTCCACTCGTATGCATGCATTTTAAAATATTGGCTAATTTTCTGACAACTCAGCGTAGCGGTAGCTGACGCAGGCTGTAATCCCAGAATAACATAGCATTCGGAGCACCGTTTCTCCGATCATCTACTTCTTAAAATGATCTGTGTTTCGCATGGTATATAAAGGTATGCTAAACAAAGTCGCGGCTTTGGAAACAACAAAAGTGCGATGTTCTTAATTTTTCCTGTCGCCGTCACTGAGCTAAACGCCGCAATGACGCCAGAAACGGCCCTCTGAACACGCGAAGCAGCCATTAAGTCACGCAATTCATCGCTTGAGTCTTCACCTTACGTCAGCAAACCATGATTATATTTTTGACGTATACACGCTTGGGACAAAACGCGTTATCTATCCCGACAGCAATGCTAAAACGCTGCCAAAGTAAGCAAGTAATTTTTTTCCACGTTCAAAATAAGTAAGGAACAAGAAATAAAGCACAGGCTGAGTTCGAGTACACCAAGGTCATGCATAACACTAAAGGAGCTCTTTCGTGAGAGAATCCGGCGGCCAACAAAGTACAGCTCCAGCCACCATGCGATGTAGATTCACGTGCGGCGGGTGAGACGTAAGAGTCCCTCTGTTTTAATAGCGCCGCTGTTTAGCAAATCGTTCCCTGTATTTCGCATCACGAAACTATCATCATCATAAACGGGTACGGGCCACAGAACTTCGGTGAATCCCTCTACTCACCACTGGTCCAATAAAAAGGAAGAAGGCAACAGTTAGCCCAACACTAGGGAACGGGAAAGGCAACGGTGGCTGCGAGAAAACCCCGAGGCGATGGAAGGCCTACGCCAACGACGACGTGCCCGTAGATCTACGAGAGGTGCGAACGCTTGCTCTCAGCGCGAGGTTCTGTCTCTGCCGTTTGGAGATCTGTGTCGTGTTTGTTACTGTCTGTGGTTTAACTCGAACCTTTATGCGCTGAGAATCAACGTAGAAAGAACCCAGCGTAACCTAGATATAAAGCCTAGCAACGACCTGGAAGCAACCTAGAAACAACCTGCATCACCTAGCTAAGACCTAGAAATTAGATTAGTCTTAAGAATCGTCCAGTTTCGCTGTTTCAAGCCTTTCGCGGCTTAGTGCAAGCTTCGCCATCTTTTTTTCGCACTTCTTATTTTAATAAAGCAGTTCGTCGAAGTTATAAGTTAAGAAAGCAGCGTCAGTGTATGAACAGCTCAATACCCGTGTTTTACACGGCTCTTATAATTCATGACGTTGACGGCGACAACACACCTGTCACTGGGGAAGCAAGCACACTTGTTTGAGTTTTGTTATTATTATTATTATTATTATTATTATTATTATTATTATTATTATTATTATTATTATAAATAATAACAATTATTTTGAATTTCAGTGTGTTGTTATAGAGCAACACTGCACTTTCACTTCCAATGCGGTTGTGACTGTACGATTATGGGATAACGTTGTAGCGGATCGCTTGAGAGTGACTTTGTCAATATGGGATTAACTAGCTGGCTTCTGAGGTTAAGTGTTCACACTAGCGTTTTTTTTACTTCTTTTTACTCAATCCGAAAGGAGTCGCCGTTGTCAGAAGCCGAACATGCGAGTTGTGTTCTTTAGCAGAACGCAGATAGCGCCTGAGCACATGCATGTCTCCAGTATATAGTGAAAACGTCAGAAAAGAAAAAGAAAAAAAAAAGAACATAAAAACTTCCGGCCCTGAACACAGACAGTCGCAGCGTAAGCAGGAGGAGCGGCCTTCGATATATATATATATATATATATATATATATATATATATATATATATATATATATATATATATATATATATATATATATCGAAGGCCGCTCCTCCTGCTTACGCTGCGACTGTCTTTGTGTTCAGGGCCGGAAGTTTTTATGTTCTTTTTTTTTTCTTTCTATATATATATATATATATATATATATATATATATATATATATATATATATATATATATATATATATATATATAAGTTGCAAGTATTCAGCATAGAAAGTAGTAGTTTAACATTTATCGAAACGCTGTCAGGTGCGATCAGTAAGGGGCGTTGTGAAGGATGTGCTGTTGACGCTTCGCACGCTTTGTTGAAGAGGCATCAGGTCAAACACTTTAGCAGCCCCATCATAGCCGAGGAGCCCACATTCTAGCTGCATTCTGTTGTGTAAACGGAGTAGCTCTGGAATGAACCATGCGTAAAGACACTTAAGAAGTTTGACCAAAACAACGACAGAAGCAATTATACGGTGCCTCCCTCAGTGCGTCTCTCCCACTCCTGCTCCCAGTGATGTCGTCTGGGTCACTCTTCTAGGTCAAATGGGGCACCTACTCATCTGCGGTGTTGCTTATAAACACAAAGCCCACATAATATCGCGACAAGATCTTGACAAACTGGAGTCATGACAGTCTGTTCGTAGCTATCGAGGCCATGAAAGTTCCCGCGCTGGCCGGACGCTTTCAGTAATGCTGCTGCCACGTAATAATGTAAAACAGGTTCGTGTCACGAGCAAGTTTTGTATAAGCTCTTCCCGGTATGAGTGTCGCATCCTTACGCCAACCGTGTGCTGTTCACAACTTTCAATAACCGAACCCCATACTTACGATCCGGCAGGGCTCCAATTCCCAGGATTTTCACAATCGCCGTAACATCCTGAGTGGGAAAACATTACCTCCCGGTAATGAACATCAGTTTCCACTCACCATTGTATTAACGCCATTTACATACCCAAACTGATCACGACAAATGCGTGAAGCTTATCACTGACGGCCAGGCGTCGTCATTGTTAAAAGAGGAAATCCTTGCGTTACCGCAGTCTATCTAAATACACGCGTGCATACTCCGGCAGGAAAGATCGAAAACCACTCAACTGCGTGATGGGCGGTATCTTACCGTGCTGACGTCATCTCTCATGTCACCTTTGCTTGCACTGCTTAAATTTGATATGCTTCCAGGAAAATGCAATAGGCGTATTTTTTGTGCGCATGTTTTGTTTACTTTCTGAAACCTCAGGCATGGTATCTGTTACTATGCAAAAATTCCCTGCAAAAGCTTTTTGACTGTGAGGAAAAATGAAGCGTTGCAGTTAGTTATAGGAAAATTTTAAAAGTGCCCCGATGTGCAGTGAGAACAGTACAGGCTACGCGATGTGATTTACGAACCTAAAAAAAAGAAGTAACAAATAAGCTTTAGAATAATTTGTTCTTTCTGAAAAAAAAAGAAAAAAAAAAGATGGACGTTCGACGGTGTTATAGGAACAATGAAAGGAAGTTCTTTTTCTCTCCGCAAGTATTTATTCAAGGGTTTATGTAGAGTATCATCAGTAGACAACCAAAGCTCACATTGAAACAGATTCCGGCTAACCGGTGCACCGTATAAGTAACACAAAACGCAGAAAAAAGAAAAGACGTACTCGTGTAACGTGCACTGAGAACTATTGGACGAAACAGACAAACAGATACACAGGGCTGGTTGGCAGAACCGAATGGACACACGTTACGATCAAGATAGTGAACATTCAACATATAACAAAAAAGTAAGGCTTTCACGATCGCGCAACGAAGCATAATATATACACTGATTTTCTCAAGGCAAGGTTAACTACTTTCACGCGGAACATATGAATATTATCAGCATTATAATGCTTTGAAAATGACGTAATTGAGAAATACAGACAAATTGAGGGCTTTACGTTTTTGTGTCGGAAAGTCGAGAACGAAGCAAATGGCCTCTTATTTCGAATGCAATACTATATTGCAGTAAGAAGACAATAGAAACAAAATTATACAGGACAGTTATCACGTCGTGCACATCGCAGGACTCGATACAAGGACACGAACACCACACAATCAGCTAAAATAAAGTCAATGTAGTGCTAAATTGGTCGCTTTCAAATATTGAATAAGTTTGTGATATATATCTACAGAAACTAAGCCTTGTATATACAATGTATCTTGCATCTACGATATATAACTGACTTTTTCAATGGGACTATTTCTCGAAACACTAAGCGCAAGTGTATGGTTTCCTCATTCAGTGAATTGGGCGGGTATTTACCCGTTTATATCGATTCAGCTATGCGCGTTTGAAAGCAGGAATGTTTATCATTCGGCCTCGGGTAGCCGGCGCGGTAAACCGCGCCGGCTACCCGACTGAATTACTCAGTGCCTTGGCGGCAATTCTACTGAGCGAATTTCAAAACGTGGTACCAGGACACGCCCAACACAGGAGAGACAGAAAATTTCTGTCATCCCTTACGTACACGGTGTGAGCCATGCGCTCAAGAAGATTGTTGGCAAGGCAGGCGTGAAACTCGTTTTCGCGGCTCCTCGTAAACTCGGCCGCCTTTGCAAGAAAGTGTATGTTGACAATACCAAGGAGCATGCGTGTGTCAAGAAACACAGGACGCAGTACGTCGAGTGTGTGAGCAACGTAGTGTACGACATTCCATTGTCCTGTGGTCTGTCCTATACTGGACAAACCGGTCGCTGTTTGAACGACCACCTGAGGGAGCACGCAAATAATCTCAGGACTTCAACGAGCAGCACCTTGGCAGCCCATTGCTCCTTGTGCGGCTGCGCCCCGCTCTTTCATGAAGGCATGATACTCTCGAGATATCGTAACAAGACAGAGCGCGAAATTAACGAGGCTTTTCATATCAAGACGAAAGGGGACATGAGCGTTAGTGAGCCTTCACTCGTCCTCCTGGAAAAAGAGATAATGTTTTTGAGCAGTTAACTTGTACTTTTTGACTCGTGACAGATTCGTTTTTGCCTTTCACTCTGATGTGCACGTGATGGTTCTTGTTTTCTGTTTTCAGCTATATATTTCCAGGTGTAATAAATTTACACACAGTTGTTCGTCAGCGCTTGTGTCGTGTGCTCAATCTTTCTCCGTCCCGTTTTTTGCGCTGTTCCCCTCAGTACTTTAAGAAGTATTGGACAAAAGTGAGAGTGGCGCTCCGGCTGTTTCTGGCCGTTGCGTCACAAGAACTGCGCAACGATTTCAGTAATAGGCTACATTTAGTTTGACCTAAAATCAGCTTGTAGAACCGCTTTCTTCGATGAACATTTGTTCTCCGTTTGGTAGAGGCATAGTAGAGGCACCGTAGGCATTTACTTCTGCTTTCGTCAACGAATAGTCCCGCTTTAAAACAGCGATCTTGATGTGCTGCTAGTCGCACACTTTCACACACTCACAGCTTTACACACTCACAGCTTTACACACTCACCTACTTACTGTAGGCTCCGCGAATGATGACAACACGCTATCGCGAACACTTTTTCGTAAGGATCAGAATCATAGAAAAAGGAACTCTGGTCATTTTTCAAGCGCTCATCACATACTGTGAATACGAGTGAAGCTCAAGCAGTGCGCATCTGCCGAAATCCCCCCTAGTGTAGGGTCATAGCGATGATAGACCATATGATGGTTTTCCAAATGTTGCTTTGTTAAAGGAGTTGAATGATAAGACAGCAACACATCAAATTCCTCACATTTAAGCTTCCAAGGTAAAGGTACAACAATAATAATAATAAAAATATTGTCAGAGAGCTTCGAAGCCCAGCACCGCAGCTCAGGTACCTATGGCCTCTAATCATCGCTGAACAGCGCGCCAGGTACCGCCAGCTGTAACCTAGCGGTGTCGAATTAAAACCATCAAAAATAACACGTACTAGCCAGCCGTCCTAGTCGAAAACGCCCAAGTCATACCACGTACTACAGCAAATGGTGCTGGCACACGAATCGTGTCTTCGCTCAAGCAAGTGCTTTGAAAAGGTAGTTGACTTACTGCATACGCTACTAAGCCACAAGGGCTCGAGAAGAGCATGCTTTCGGTCCGACAGCTGTTGACAATGCTTGAAGCCGTACACGGACCCGTTCTTGCTCTCGGTTGGAGTGCTTACTATAACGTTACCGTTCTACCATTACTGTTACCGATACAACGTACTGCCTACAAGGGACGTCTTAACGGGGAGAGGTGGCACGCCATGTACACGACCACCCGGCACTTCTGTCCACTGTTGGATATCAAGAAGAAAACGATGCAAGACAACACCCACCTGCGCAGCCTTCACTGCCTAGTCAAGAAGGTGCCAACTGGGGACGCGTGGGATTTACCGCTCATGCGCACTTCGGCGGAAGCGGTAACGATAACACTAACAGTAGCCCGCTAACTGGTATGCTATAATCTAGTTCAGTGGTATCCGTGATGCCCGAGACCCACGGGAGCGACGATCACGGTATGTTGCGGTGCCGCGTCCACGTAGATGGGCACCTCGAGGTGCTCCTTCTGATGTTGGCCTTGATGGACCACGTGTTGAGGGGCATTCGAATGGTACAGCGCGTGCGCCGTGTGGTGCGTCTTAGTGCTGGGTTCGTTGGTCTTGACGATGGCTCGGAAACCATTGCCGTCGGCGACGTACTCGACTCGCCGGTAGATTCCGTGCGCGTCCGTGAACCCGTACGAGCCGCGCTTGGTGTTGTACTCGTCGCCCACTTCGTGCCGGTGTTGCGTGTTGCCCCAGGCGTCCTTGATCTCGTAGCCGAACGCGTATGGCTGTGGTTTGTACTGCGGGGAACAAACGAAGATGCGCTACAGTTCAGAACCGTTTAGGTGGTTTACATAAACCGCCACTGACAAACAAAATACCCACGAACACACTTAGAACCTTGTCTTATTTTCAGAAGAACAAGGCATTGTGAAGCGACAGCGGAGACTAAGATTAAGAATGGTCAAAACAGTGTTGACGGAGCAGGGCGTCTGTTGCCGTGACATGACACTTCTTTCCTTATTCTAGAAGAAGGCAAGGGGGGGGGGAGGGTTGCAGGTTGCAGAGCAGAGGCGAAACTGCTCAGGAGCTGAACTGCTCGTACACAATGCGCAATTCCGTCCTAATTTTTTTATTAATATTTCGAGAGGGTAGCTTTGGCATTTTACTCTGTAACGTTCACGATTATGTCTACACGAGTACGTGCGTGCATTCTTGCTCGCACTAAACACATGTCCTTGACCCGTTTCCTTCACTAGGTTCTGTGGAATTGTTGCATCAGCAGGTTTTATTGTTCTCGATGCTCTCGTCAGCTTATGATGTTCAAGGTCACCAAGGCTGATGCAATGCACGCCGAGTAACTCGTCAGCGTCTATAGTCTACGCTCCAGCACTCTCTGCGCTTATGCCCTCTACACATCCTCTTTCAAGCATCGCATTCCTTATCACAATACGGAAGGCTCGCGGCAACGGTCCGTGCCGCTCCTTTGGCACCGTGACAGCGTCAAGGAGCTCGGTGCTATACAGGCGAGTAACAAGAGACACCGCGTGTCATCGCTTACGTAAAGCTGCTGTGTCGCAACGTAGGTCGGGAGAACTCCATGGCCGAGGTGCCCCGCTTGGACAGCGACGACGCACAGGGAAGACGCAAGCAACACTGTGAGCTGCGAAACAAAAATAGGACAGAAACGGAAAATCAGTACTGATGCTTTATACAATCGGTGGTTTAAAAAGTAGATAAAACGAAGAAGTAAGCAAAGTGAAAGGGAAGGAAGTTGCGGCTGAAGTGCTGTAACAAATCTATGTAGCTTCGGCTGCTCAAACAAGAACAGTACTCTGCAATGCGGGAGCAAATGCAAGCGGGTATAAAATCTCGAGGCGAGATGATAGCGTAAAGGAGAGCGTAAGAGATAACCACTGCTTACGTGTGTGATTAAGGTAAAATTTAACCAGAGTTTCCTTGTGTGCGTACACCATAGAGCGATTTCCTCAAAAGACAGTCATCCGTGTGGCGAGGCTATAGGGGCACCGAGGAAGGAGCAAAGGAAGGCAACTGTTTACATATATACAACGGAGGAACTTAGGTAAATGTTTATCCACAGTTTCCGCGCGTATGTACGGTAGAAGGATTTCCTCAAAAGATTTTGTCACCCTGGCAGCGAAGCTTGACTACTCGAGGAAGTAAGTCACCGTTTTAAGAGCTACGTGGCCTTCCAATCGCGAGAGGAACCACAAGACCATAAAGGCGCCTGAGCGCTGCGTATCGGCAGGCAGTGCGCGTGGTACAGGAGTCCGAGAGTTTTTTTCCGGCGATGCCACGAACGTGCATTGCACCGCAATACAAGTCTCCGTGTCAGCACAGATCGACGTGTTTACTGTCTCCGATCGCGTCTACACGCCACCGTCCACGCTGCAAGAAAAAAGAGTCATTTGACTCCTTTTTTTGTGAGTCCTGACCTGCTACGTATACGACACTCTTTAAAGAAACGCGTGAACTTTCTTTGGAGATAATTAATACTCTCTTCCTAGAGTAGTAAAACACCAAACAGAGTTGACGTCTCTCTTTAAAGAGACTCGCAAAATTTAGGACTCAGTGAATAGAGTGACACATACTGTCTTTTTTTTCTATGATTGTAAAGGAAACTCGCCAGATGCTGCCGGGAAATGAGCGGATGTATGCCGACGACTGTATGCACACTCAGCACGCAGGCCCCGGACATACGGGGCATTTCACCGGATGTTAATACTAGGGGCGCTACACGACTAGCTGCGCTTACACAGACGCGGTGAAGACGCGCACGTATGCATACAAACAATACGACACCGGATGAACATGCGCGCGCCTTATCTACAGGCGTCAAGCCACCAAAACCATAATCTTCGGCTTCCTCAGAGACTGACTGCTCATAGTTGTCATATATAACGCCTATCACTGAGTTGTAGACGTGACATGTATGCACACACATATTTGAAGCTTTATGTCACGTTTTTGTAGCGTAAGCTGACCTTACTCTAAGCGGACGTGAATTGCATAAATAAATTTGATTGTTTTTATTTACGTATATTACTCTCTCGTTCGGTGCTCTTCCTTTTCTGATTGTATTTATCTAAAATTTAGGCGTAGCTGGCTCCTCGGTAGCTGAAATGCGAATTCTGTTGCGGTTACCAAAAAATAAAAAAAAAATTAAAGGTAAATACGTAACGCCACATTCGGCAAAGTAGCAAAAAAATTCGGAGCTGGTTATGCCACTCCCTGTTGATTTTTCGCTACCCTGTCGCTAATACGATTGCTGGGACGCATTAATGGCAGCTGGAATAGCAATAATCTTGGCGCCGGGATGCCACATTCTCCCCTTGTTTACTCTCTCAGCGGCCCTGAAAAACAACATTCCGTCGTTGCTTAATGCTCAGAAAAGCAACCTCCTAACCACGCAAAATGCAATGAAGCAATGCCTTACCACAAGACCTCCAGCACGTATTGCACATTCCGCAAGGACTGCAGTGCTCTCGGCACAGGAATCATCCTTGCTGTGGACACAGAGCCCCATCGTATCCAGAACGCTGCTCTACCAACTGGATTGTCGATTATTTACAGACAGATATACTAGGTACACAACCTCATTCAGAAAGCTACGCGTGCTCTTATAACCCCCTTTCTCATCTTTAAACGAAGATTTTACAAATCACGGATTTAGGCGGCGGAGTCGTACGCGAAAGACCCTGCGCCGGTGAGCGCACAGGAATGCGGCTCTCGGCGGTGTGCCGGTCACATCCGCATTTGTATGCGCCCTTTTCCGATAATTGATGCTGTCTCGATCGTGTGCTTGTCGACGATCATCTGTTTCTGATATTGCAATCTCATCTTTTATCGAGGTCACTCGTCAGTTCACGTTGGCACATTTCATTGTTTCCTGGTTATGTAAGCACGGCTGTCGTTGTTGCCTGTAGGAACTGAAATGTTGTGCTGCTAAGCACGTGGATGAAGGTGCAATTCTCGGCATTGGGGAAGGAAACAGGAGGGAGCATTGCGCAATAAGAAAGAAAGAAGGAAAGAAAGAAGGAAGGAAAGAAAGAAAGAAAGAAAGAAATAAAGAAAGAAAGAAAGAAAGAAAGAAAGAAAGAAAGAAAGAAAGAAAGAAAGAAAGAAAGAAAGAAAGAAAGAAAGAAAGAAAGAAAGAAAGAAAGAAAGAAAGAAAGAAAGGAAAGTGCTACATCAGGCATGCAGACGACAAGCTTCGCTTGCCGATAGTTCGCTTGTCGCTTGTCGATTCCCGATAGTTTAAATTTGTTGTTTTTTTTGTTTAAATTAACGAACCAGAAAAGACACTTAAAGACACTCCGTGTCTACTAATCTGCACGTCGACCTGCGCAAAGTAGTTAACCGGATGCCTGTCTGGTTAACCTAGGTGGCTTTCCTTGTTCTATCTCTTTCAAGGTAAAGATCAACCATTTACATACGAACGATTTGTTAGGCAGCAACTTCACGCAGCGTCGTGTCACGTCTCTATATTGTTGTGACCACACTTGCGATATTAAAATGCCAGTACCCTGTACTGGGGTCATGCACAGACGTTGCGCCTGTCAGAACCTTGAGTGGCTTCATCATATTTGAAACAAAAGTATTTCTCTTCTAGCTTTTTTAAGAGCGCTCAGGCATAATTAATCATCATCAGTAGCAACAGCATCGACAAAATGTGCAGATGCGTTAAAGTCAGGTAATGCCTTAAAGACACGTAGTGGGTACTTGCTAATTCGCCAAATGATGTAGTTGGCACTTCGCAACTATACTTTCAGTAAACGCATAACAGTGTATACATCGTAATCGTCACCCAGCACCTGGAGTAGCATGTAAGGCGAATAGCCAGGCAAATATCTCCAGCTTTTCATTAAATGTTTCTCTCTCTATATATATACTTGCTGTAAACATTCTAGGATAGTTTAAAATGGCGAAAAGTTCCTTTCTTCGCGACACATTTGAGGTGTCCAACAAGAAACGAGGCCTGGCTAGTGAATGAGAAGGCGATGCAAGCGGGATCCGATTGCGCTATCGCTTTCTACTCTCGAATGCGAAGCTCAGGCGTCCTCCAAGTGTTTCGCGTCAACATAAAAAAAAAAAAACATTGCAGCTCAAGGGCAGATAAGTGGACGGTGCCCATCATATGATACGCAAGCTACGCAATATACGTCCTGGAGAGGGGTTTATCCATTCCTTAAGAAGAACAAAATATATGTTACGATTTGCTGTCGTGGTCGAATCTTCGACTCGTTACTGAAGTTAGCCAGCTTTATTTCTTCCAAATAAGCTAAAAATTTATTTTCAGATTCGTAACAGTCGTGAATACGCGCTCAAGAAGTGACGTCAGAGGAAATGTGATCGCAGACAACTGAACTTCTATTCCTTGCTTCGCACAATTTTGCAAAATTTATTACTTAGTCACATACAGCGTTTATTTTCAATCCATCGTTGTTATCGCTAACAACGTGAGGCGTATATCCCAAGGAGTTAGTGTCATCATAGGTAGAAATGAACTGAAATGCTAAAAGTCATACGAGTACAGCGAAATATAGATGTGTGAAAGTATAATTGCAGGGGCTATGTACGTTGTAGATACGTCCAACGGTGCATAGATAATGAGTCCGTTTTCAAGCCTTCAACCCGTTCAATACTTTAACATGCTAAGGAAGGTCATAATTACGCCGTAACGCAGTAATTACGAAATGTTTTCTGCAGTCTTCGACTTGTACAGTCCTGTATGAAAACATTAGAAAAACGGCCAGGAAAGCACAAACTCGTAGGCGGCTAGATAGATAGATAGGCAGATAGATAGATACGCTCAAAGTCGCAGAAGTTCGCTAAGAAATGCTTCGCATTTAAAATACTGCTGTCTATTCAGTAAACAAATGTGTAGTGATGTAACTTTTCAACTCCTGTAAAGTTCTCTACTTGTGCAGCTGCTGGCACCAAAACGCCGATAACAGTAAGGCGTAATAATAATACCCCTTATGGTGACATCATAGCACTAAAAGCATAGGAAGGCGTTTAACACACGATCAAGCTCATGAAATTCCCTCTAAAGACACGCAAAGATTGCACGAGTTCATCTTTTCGGCAGGGCGTGTAGCCTTCCGGACTGGCAAGCGCACTTAACTTATTGTGAGTGCACTCTCGTTATCTCTTATTTGTAGACATACTCATGGACGGCGTGCTGAACAGGGTCCCAGCACACCTCAACGACCACAGCAAAGCACGACATCTCAGCTGCACGCTATCAGCGTGCGAAAGAAAATGCCTTCGGAAGATCTCCGTTCAACACTATAGCTGGCTCAAACGACATCGTTCTTGGAACATGTATGCATGTACCTCACCTTGTTCATGTTGGTTCCTCTACGGAGATGTGCGAAAGTTCAATTCCCTCTTCTGGCAGCAGTGTCCTTGGTGACTAGCGCAGTGGTACACGTAGGGGCGTCGACGAGAGGTCGTATTGACAATGTCCAGTATCACAGCGGATGGGTCACCACCACCAGCACCGAGCCGAAGTCCAGAATACCGTATATAGATGCAAGCACGTCCTTTTTGAGCAATCAATCCCGAGGAAGCAATTTCGTTAGCGTCGTCCTTTCCTTCCTCGTCTGTCGGTGGGCGTGGCGCTTTTGCGGTTGCTGCTTCCGCGCGGCTTTTGGCGGTGAGAACGGTTCGTGTCAAAGACAAGGAGCTTTCGACGTGTCCTTATATACGGGCGGATCCCCCCCTCACCTGCCCGCTCGTTCGTTTGTGTTTCTTCGGACAGAAGAGAGCCCCCCTACAGCCGATGCGGAAGAACTGGGTCAGCGAACGGCTACCGCCGGAGGATGGCCCGCAGTGGTTCGGCAATACTCGCCCCTCGGTACGCGAGCACGTCCGTTGAAAGCCCGCCTCGTGGCGGCGAAAGTGGTGAACTCTCTCCTAACACAGCGATCCGCCTGCTGTTTTTTATTTACGTAAAGTGACGCTCAATATGAGACGCAGCACGGTGGCTATGGTTCAAGGGGCCCCACGCCGGTAGCGTAGCCAGAAAATTTTTTTTCGGGATAAGGGGCTTCAACCATACTTTATGTTTGTGCGTGCGTTTTTATGTGTGCGTGTATATATACGCATGCAAAAGTGAAAATTTTCGGGAGGGGAGGGGGTGAGGGGCGGGGTTTGAACTCCCCCATCCCCCCTTGGCTATGCCAGTGCCCCAAGCCTGTACTGTAACACCGCCAAATGTGAAATTTGTTTCGGAAATACCAATAGTCGAAACCCGGTTTACGTCACTGATTGTTTCCTATGTTGGCACCGCCGTAGAGTGTTAGCGCCGACCAGGGGCAACTCATATTGGGCGCGGCTGTACGTATTATGGTAACAGTGCCACGCGTGAATATTTCTATAGCTTTGCTTTTGTAATCTAGAAATTCCAGCCGAAACTCTCTCTCTCTCTTTATTACTCTTACGTATTCCGAAGAATGGACTCTGATTTAGTATGCATGTAACGTGATGCGCAAAAGATACCGTCGAAAAAGCGAAGATGCACACACAGAGCAAACACACTCTTCTCAAGAACCTCTAAAGCAATATAATAATTCCTGGGGTTTAACGTCCCAAAACCACGATATGGTTACGAAATACGCTGAAGTGGAGGGCTGCGGATATTTTGACCACCTGGGGTTAACGTGCACCTATATCTAAGTACACGGGCCTCTAGCATTTTCGCGGCCGGGATTCGATCCCGCGACCTGAGGGTCAGCAGTTCTGAAGCAATATACTAAGCAGTAGTAACCTATTTACAACGCATTGTCCCTCAAAGCAACGGCGAGCTTTACATTTTCATTTTTCATTTGTTGAAGATAATGACTTGACTTACAAGTACTAGTCTTCTTGAGCATCAACACCATCGCCCCCCCCCCCCTCTCTCTCTCTCCCGTGTACGTACCATGGTCACATATTGCTGGCATTTTTCTCCTTTCCTAAGCATCCTCTTCCTCCGATAGTACCTTCAAGTCTCCGGTCCCTTTCCCCATGTATACTACCACGTAGGAGGCTGCGTGCAGGTCGGCATAATTATATGCATATCATCAAAGATTTCTTTCTCCTTTCTTGGTTTCTGCAAGGTACTACACCATTAACCTTCTCAGGCACCGGAGGGGAAAAACCTGTTAACGTTACTATTACTCAACGCAACATCGCTAAGCTATACTCAAAATCTACATAAGGTAAGCAAACGCTAACACCGCACGTTTGAGTCTGTTATAACTCGGTTATGTCCAGGTTGATTGACAGAAGAAACTGGGACTCTTGAATAAACTATTCAACAAAAGAGGGGGGAGGGGGGGAGGGTTTAAGACTTCTTTTTTTTTATTGACGACAGTAATCGTTCAGCGAATGATATTTCAATTAGCTCTGTCCGCTCTCACGCACATTGCAAAGGAGCTGCAAAGATCAGCCACTATGCTTCCCCCGAGTGGATTAGCCAAAGGGTGTAGTCTGCATTGTGCAATGTCCTTTTGGTTTAGCTTGTGGTGTCTCTCTTTATTTTACAATGTCTTTGCAGTGGTCAGTTAGATGTGTGTCTTGGGATGAAGAAAAAGGATGAAGAAAGGAAAGAGAGAGAAGGAAGCGTTAGCAGTGTGGCGATCACGTAATAGTCGAAATGCAAAATGCACTGATATTGTTCTGGGAACTAAATCCCCCGCCCCTAGCGGTTCAAAACGCTCTTAGTGTTCTGAGAAGTTTGTGTTCTGGTTTCAGCAAGCGAGCGAAGACCCCGCGTTTAACGTTGCATGTTTTTTTTCTGGTGCACAGGAACCTATTTAACGGCAATTTGCTAATAACACAACGACTAAGTAGGCATTATCTCAGAGCCGTCTACACTACGGAAAAAGTTTCTTTCCATCTTTACACTTACTTTCACGCAAAGGCGCCAAAAAAAGGAGGCGAGACACAAGCGACACGAACTCCTGCGGAAGTCAAACGGGTGACGCCAGCGCAAATGCACCGAAAAGATCGACCCCAAACGGACCGTGGTATAACGGGCCATAAAAGCCAGCCGTTGGAATCAACTCTCAAATACACTGTGTATAGATTTTGGGCACGACCCGCATTTAGCAACCGGGCTCTCGAAGGATCGCATTCAGAGCGTGGACGCATAGATAAAGATGATGCTACCGTGGCGCGCGTAACGCCTGACTACCTCCGCTCCCGAGCCAGCTCCTTCTTTCTTCCATTAGATCTACAGCTGTAGCGCGCAATAGGCAGCCACCGTTACATGTATTATAGGGGATCCGATAGACGGTACAAGCTATACAGAAGCGAACGCCTGTGCGCCGTAACACTGAAACCACCATCTTCTTCCTTCCTCGAAGAAAGTAAATGAAAAAAAAAAACGACTCACCCGCAACTGCGTAACTCCTTTCTACCAATTTCAGTGGTGGTAGCACCTTATAGCACACGAAGCCTGCACAGCCGTGGAGGCAAGCAGCGTATCGAAGTCCCTCGTACCGTCCTCTTTATCGCCGCTACGGATGCAACAAACCGTCAAGTCGCTGCCGCTTTTACAGCCGCGTGCAGACCGCTCTTAAATTTCACGACCACCTCTAGACTTTAGCGCCATCCCCTATACGTCTCACCATCACTCTTTCTGTTCTTATTGCACCCTTTATAGTCTCCTTTCCGCACCAGAGCGCGAAGTGGTTACTTACAGGCACCTCACCGGAGAAGGAAAGGTAAAGCGAGCATCATGGGATAAGTGAGCACGCGAAATTCAAGCTTTCTGGCGTGCGGACGTGAGACGGGCAAACGGTTGCCATGTGTCTGAGCGTGTGAAAAGATCACGCGAGGTTCGGCGGATAAGTGGACACTGTCACTGCATGCGGCCTGCATGCACGTCGACGAGATTTCGCCTCCGATACGAATGCGGAACCGGTTGTTTTTTGCATGGAGGAGACGGATAAAGCACAAACGAAACGATGGTATTGGCTTAAGATCAGAGAACTGAAAAACGGGGCGCTTGATGGTGGCTTAAAAAACCGCAGTATATTTACACGCACGTCGAGCCCTCAATACGGGAAGAGGCGCGTGAAGGAACGCCTTTTCCTCTTCAACTGAATTCTCCTCGCAACACGCCGCGCTTAATGCCGAATAGCGTGAGAGCGCCGCGATGCGGTCCAAGTATGCCACATGCATGATACGGCACTACAAGCCGTATCGGGAACAGTATCACCCTCTGCACCACGTGTGATAGGTATCCGGGAGGCGATATTGTCGCGTACTTAAACAAATGCGAGATATGCATTCCACAGACAGGAAACGAGCGACACAGAAATATATAGTGTGTAGGAGCACAGCGTGTGCGTTGGCGGAAGTACCGTTTGTATACGCACTACATGAAGAGTCGCCAGGGTCGTCTCTGTGTATAATGAATAGCAGATAATCCCTCCGGCTCGGAGACCATAAAGAGGCAGTGGAAGGGCATATCCCACACGGAAGAAATGGTTTTCTTTTGGTTTACAGTACTCCCCGTTCCATACCGAGACTCATATGGGCAGTACGTGAGTTGTTTTTCTAATCGCAGCTGTAAATTACAACTCCGCACACACACATACAGACTCCTCCCGCCACCACAGGTCTTACGTTAAACACCTGTGCAGTGATTCGATGTTTCCTCTCTTTCTCTCGCTCTCTCTGTTAGGCGATGCCCTCGAAGGCTTCGTGTGGAAAAAAGTGAGTTCCTGGAAAAAAGGCTGCTCTGACTCTTGAGTTACATTGGGAAAAAATAAGATTAAAATTTGGCGTCACTTAGCTTCGAAGAACTCCAGCGGAGGCCCCGTGAGCACCTACAGAAACTGCCAGAGAAGGATACTTACCTTTCGTTTATTGCATGCATGTGGTGGCTACAGTTAACCGGCTGGTTAGTCTGACCGACATCCTCGTGAATTTGGACCTTTTTGATTGTGGCTTCTTAAAAGTCTCGAAGCTAACTTGTCAACATAGACTACGGTGAAGATCAGTCCAATATTTCCTCGCTCTGATACCGAACGGCGTGTATTTCGAACTATCGAAAGAAAAGAATTCTTGTTTAAAATAGTAAGCTTGAGCTTGCCCATAACATTCATAGCAGCCGACTGGCTACGGCGCTTCTCTGCTTGGCTTGATTTTGTGAGTTAAATTTCAGCTATGGCGGCCAATTACGGTGGAGTTAAAATGCACATATGCTTTGCGTTCGTACTTTGATTCAGGGTACGTGGAAGAGCCCCAGGTGGTCAAAATCAATCTTCAATCCAGAACTGCATCACATCTCGTATAATCACATCACGGCTATGGCACTTAATCGACCGGAACCATAAAGAAACAATGTACCACGGACGCACTTGTATCATATACCGCCATAGATGTAGCGGGATTGGCTTCCACCATATTCCAGACGTGGCTCTATTTCATTGCACTTGTAATTGCTGATAATTATCACAAATTATGTTGTTCTACGAATTTTTCACGCGTTATGACTTCAACTTGTCGACGGCACCTTTGCAGCACGCCACCGCATTCTCTTCTTAGCGCATTATCTAGCTATTCTGTACACCGCACATGACTTATGAGAACAGAAATGAACTCTTTCGCTACGACAACACTTATAAGCTATGCTTGCTGTGCTGTGCTGTTACATGCTTGATGTGCCTGTTCTTCCCTTACGTCAAGCCGAAGGCATCGTCATCGACAAGTCGTCTTCGTTATCGTGTCGAATGGAGTGAGTGAGTAAAAAGTTTACTTAAAACCAAGTTATTTCGGAGGGTGGCGTAAAACCATCTCCCAGTTGCCAGCCTCCCTGTTACGAAGGAAGACGGCCCACAAATCTTCACGTCGAACTCAGGCCCCTCCTGCGTCGGCCATTCGGTATAGGAGCTGTGCGGGTTTATGAAATAATTCTTTTCTCTCCATTCTATTCCTTCCTATACTGTCATCCACCATTTATGGTAGGCTTATTAAGGCGAGAGCCTTAGATGCCTCATCAAACGTGGAAAGTGACCGTCGGCGTCAACGCTAGTGATGTGAAAAACCATCACGTGATGACAAGACGCCATCATGATGTCACACGTCATCGAAATTTGTGACGTCATAATGTTTTCACTATGACGTCAATCACATGACATCGTCACTAGGCCAAAGGCTGGGTCCAATTCCAGAGGCATTGCAAGACCACATTGGGTGTAGAAAGCTTTCGGTGGAAGGGAAGGGGGGGAAGGGCGGAATAAGATGGCTATCACCTAGGAGTCGTCTTAGGCAAATGCATAGGGAATCGCGTGGCTTTTTATACTGGTAATGTAGGGGAGAGAGAAACAAAATTTATTAATAAAAAATGTGGGGAAGGGGAAGTGCTGCTCAGATAACCGATGAAGCGAGAAAAGGAATGTAGCGTTGGGATCGCACCGTTATGTTATCCCGGCCCTTCAGTCACTCTATAGAGCGGTGGATAGAAGGAAGCGTTAAACAAGTACGTACTACTTCGCCATTGCTCATGTTAGACGCGTAGTAGCATTTTCGGTGTTTCTTGCCAACACACGGAATCTGCCGGCGTACGCGTCAATTTCGCAAGTGTGAACAGTTAATACTGCATCGGTCGAAGACAACATCGCAATGATGGAGTTGCCCTTACGCCGCAAGCGCCAGCGTGCCGCTGTCGTAGCGGGTGAATTCAAAGCGGGATAGGCCGCTGACGTCACGCCTACCTCTTTTTAAAAGCGAAGTTTTCTTTGTGTAGACACAACGCAAGCCTGTCGTTCGGTTCGGTTCACTCCAGACGCCGCAAGTTAAGCACCGGCTGTGTATAACTCAGTGAGACAAGTCAAATGTGTTTCGCCGTTACTCTCAGTCTTGCTTAGATATTTTGCTCCTGCTTTTGAACAATGGGACTTTTTCCTGTTGCTTCGCTTATATCCACATTCGACTCACGTATACGATCGATGCTATCATTCGCGAGGAAAGCCTGTGTGCGTGAGAACGGTGACAATGCTATCGGCTTGTTTACTGCTTTCGCCTAAGCATTGTTGGCTTTGCATTTCGCTTTTGGCGGTGTCATTTGCAGGAACATGTTGCTACCAGAATGAGTTTATCGTTGCTGCTCTTGTAGGCAACGGTGAGGATAAGTTCGAGTAGGTTGTTGGACTGTGTGTCCAGCGCTGCAAACAGTTCTGGCATGCTTTGTGTAGAGGTTTTGAAAGCTAGAACGGACGCGAGTGCAAAAAGAAGAATGTCGAGGTCACCCGGGAATTTCTGAACAAGTTTCGTGTATCGTGATGGTTTCTGACAGCATCCTAATAGGGATAACTAATAGTGTTTTATATAGTGACAGGGTGTTGCATTTCACTGTGATATAAACAAAGACGAGGTCTAGCAACCTTGTCAGCGTCTGGGCAAAATAATCCGAAGGAAGAGGGTCATTATTTTCTTCAGAGCAATCCCCTACACAATAAAAATACGCAACGCCTGGCGTGCGCTAACTTACAACATTTCAGATCATGTGGCATTCCCAGTTCATAGGCTCGATTAAAGTTCTTTCATCATACTATAATCCGCAATAGGTAAAAGTATAAGATTCGAGAATGATTTTTGTTAAAAGTTGCACGATATTGTCACGGTCAGAGCTGTGAAAGCGCTCAATGTGACTCATTTATCATTCCAAATCCAAAAACAGGCTGAAGTTCTGGTGTAGGTGGAAGCTTGTCGAAACTTCTACAAGCGCAAGTCCGCTTGTCGAAACATCGGCTAGTTGCAGCGACACCCCATGTTCAGGAATTCTTCATTCACCATTGTGACACATACTCGGCACACAATAAAGACCAATGAGCCGCATTCACAACGCAATTTATTCGTAAGTACCCCATCGCGTTTGGTGACCAATTCCGCGAATATTTGCAGCATTAGGATTGGACAGAGCGAGGAAGATAATTAAATTTAATAATAAGCATGGCTTAGAGGTCTGAGCAGAGGGGGTGCCAATTATTTAAAAAGAAATTTTGAAAAAAGGACAGAACATATTCCCAGAGTTAGTTCTTCCGAACGATTCTTTCAGAAGGGCTTCCGTGCGCATTCTGACCAATACGTCCTTAGTTAGAAATATTCGAATATTGAACTATATATTTCACTAATGCGCCACATTCTTCGTCATTTTTTTTTCCTTCCGTCAATAATATTGCACAGAAGCGGCGACGTCGCACTTCTATCGGCTTCAATCTCCATGTCTCAGCTGTCCACGATGGAATAAGTTTCTAGATTTCGCGTTATCAACCACTGCGGCATTATACTTTTCTTTTTTGTTTTTGCAAGAACAGGAAGCAGAACTTTCGTTTACAGCAACCTGTCAAGCATTCCCGCGTCCTCAACGAATCGCCGAAATGCATCTTCTCTGTTTGCGCAAACACATCAAGAAAAAGTAAACCAATACACTCATACGTCGAAGCTCTACAGCGTCCGGAGTTCTCACTCAGGATAGATCGACCGTTCCAGTAGAACCGACAAGCCTGCGTTAGCATGCAACCGCGAGCCTATAATTATCGAAACCCGATGCCGCTCCCGCCTTTACGCACACCCGGAAATTCCCCTAACAAACAGGGCCGATTCGGCAGCATCAATGCCGGTTCCGAAAGGCACGGCTGCGCGAACAATGGAGCGTAAAGAAACGCCCAGTGCATCACCGACGCCCCGTTCTTACGTCTTTCCTTCGTAAACTTTTCCCAGCCCGACGTCTTTCGCGGCAACCTGCTTCGTCTCTCAAAGATCCACTGCTCTCTATAAAGGACATAACCATTCGATGTAATCCACCGAACTCCGGCTATGTTATAAACTACCGGTAGGAAAGGGGAAGGGGTGGGGCTATGCATATACGTGCGTCGGAGAATCCCACACTAGACGAAGTGTGTCTCACGGCACGCAGCATCATCGGAACAGCTTTGGCCAAGTTCGCGAGAGCTCTGCTATGCGAACACCCGCCTTCCGGTGTTCTCGCGAATACGCAACAAGTTATACGGGTGGAAACTTCTCGTCGGTACAACAGCGTCGTTTGTTACTAGACGATCGACGTGTCGCAGATTCAAAAGGCGTGGATGCCACTTTAGTGGCGCCTCTCGAAACACAAGCACCGGCCAAATGGAACAAGACGAACAGAATTCAATGAGGTATCCATGACGATCACGGTAGATGACGCTTGGGGCGTGTGCGCGTTCCGAAGAGCTTGCGGAGGCGCCATCAGTGCCAACCTATTGATGGAGCGGTGCGCCGGACAGCGGTCGCAGTACTTCCTTCGATCCAGTTCTCGTTTAAATATGCCGGGCCCATCACCGTCTGGCGCGCTCTACAGCCTGACGCGTGCTCGCGCCAACGCCCAAACACACTGCCGTATCTGTGCCGACCCATTCTTCGGCGGTGTTATAGACTCACACTTATACTACAGTGATCGGGACGTTTATTAAAGCTCAAAAGGCACCCACACGGTCGTGCACGCTTTAAAGAGCTGGGTTTATTTAGGAAGTCGCCGGGACGTGGGTGTCACATTCTTCGAAGTTCCTCCGAATTCGATCCCGCGAGATAACAATCAGCCCGCGCGTCCGGAGTTGTTTAAAGGGGATCCGACATTCGCTTCCTGAAGTTCCGAACATTCCCCGTGCGTGTTTACCGTCAGATTTATTCATTCCTCTTTTTCACGTTACCGCACGCGCTCGAAGCGTGATCGAACGGTGACGCGCTTGCTTGCTGGGACGCACAAAAGACGTGGGTGTGGCATCACCACTCCATTCTTTGCTGCAACGTCTTTGCTTTCCTTCCTTTCTCTTTTTTTCCATTTCATTGGAATAAGTATAGTTTACCGGCCGTACGCGCATACTCACGCACGCTCTACGTACGCACGCGCTCACTTTCCCAAAGTACATCTCGCCACGTGACTTCGCGCACAGGCCGGAGAAATGAAAGACGGAACTATGGCAGGGGAAATAACGCTCCGAACTATATACAACAGCTGCAAGGCGACAGGTAGTGTCATTGTTCGCCGCCGTTCAAACGCGGCCACACGCGAACGGGGCAATCTGCTATACAGAGCTTTCGCGACGATCAATTTAAAATGATCTCTTCCCCTTTAGAGCCAGGTTGAAAAACGGCAGCGGCACAATTGCGCCACGCAGTCCAACTGTATTCTATACAATGCGTGCCCGTGAGCCTGCATGTTCCGTGTTCTTCCCAAGAATTAACGTGACGTCACATTAAATGAGCTATACGTACTCGGGGACAACTTTCAGTGGCAATGGAGCGAAAGCTACGGGGGCGGAGCTAACTGTTTTGTGTCACTGCGCCAAAGTAGTTCCCGACGAACTGGTCTCGGTTTCAGTTTCGGCGTGACCAGATACGCATTTGCTACAGTTAATTTTTTCGCATGTGCTCCGCGGTTGAGTGCGTTGAAAACTTGAAACACGACCGCTGAGCATGCAGGCATATTGGCGACTCATCCTACGCTTCGTTTGCTTCTAACCAGGGCGCCACTCAGAACCTCCACCTTGAGCCGTGCAGCAGTACGCTCGCTTACGCCGGTAAGCTAGCTAACCGAACGAAATGCGGAAATGATGGAGTGTACCGGTTGCGTCGATCTCACTTGGGCGTACACGTTGCAGACCACTTGCTTCGTTTGTTTTGACAGCTTTTGGTTCTCAGGTTTTCTTGAAAATCCTATGCGGCGATTGAAGTGGTGAGCTAATGCAAGAAAAAGCGCCGTCGACGTGGAGGCCATGCTTTCTTTTTTTTTCGTGTGGGGAACCTACGCGACTGTAGTGCAGAACGCCGCAACCAAAAAAGCCCGAAAATCTAAAAAAAATAATGCTGTTTCACATTATCTGGCTCATAATTTCGTGACATTATCAATTTGAGGCTAAAAAGTCAGAACTGTACATTTTTCAAATGCTTAGGTTACACACAGCAAGTTATTGTTTTGGGGGACTACTTCGAGCTGCGCAGCGAGACTATCGGAACGGCGTTGACTGTCACGTAGCCTTGACTGTCACTGTCAAAGAAAGTCACGGTGACAGTCACAGTCACAACTGTGCCGCTGTGACACTGCCACAGAAAGTTGTCCCCGAGTATAGTTCCGGGATTTTAAAGGGCCGCTAAACCACTCCGAGTTAAAAGACGAGAGAGTGGTTTCTTTCGCGCCTTCCCCTGTAACCTTCCTACAGGCGCTATCTCCTCCTCCTCGCTACTTATTTCTTCATAAAACACGTGGGCAATGTCAGCACTAAGCGTTGAGCCTATCAGGATTTCGCGCTTTTCGGCTACACGCTGTTATCTCCGCTTGCGCCCTTGAAAAAGCACAAAAAGAAGTGAAATCTGTTGATCGCGCACGATAGTCACGCGCTACAAGGCAGAACGGGCGCGCGACTGCGTGGCAAAGCAGGGTAGGAGATAATTTACGACCGATATCCCTCGGATAAGGACGAGTCGAGAGCTTATTTCATCATGAACAATCTACTGGCGTCACTAATTGTACCGAAAAGACGGAAACTCCAGCAGAGAATAAGGCGCTCGTTATTCGTAGTTTCGGAGGTTGTTTTGGGGACCTTTAAGCGTCAAAACTACCATACATTTTGAGACATGCCGCATAGTAGAGTGACTCTGGGTTAATTTTGACAACCTGGGCTTTCTCAAGGTGCACCGAACTCAAAGTACTGTAGTACATGTGTGTTCTTGCATTTCGCCTTGATCGTAAGGCGACCGCCGTGATCGGGAATCAAACGGGCTCTCGAGCTTAGAGGAACAATATCTTATCTGCTGAGCTACCATGGCGGATGACGTCACATAAGCGATATTGTTGTCCTCTTCACAAATTCCTGAGTGCTGCTAGAGATAAGCGAACAGAGATAACGTGGAGTCAGCGATCAAGGTCGGGTGGTTGACTTCATACACGGAGCAAATTTGAATGTATTTTTGAATCAATAATTATTATGCCTAAGGGCAGACTATCGAAAATAAAAAAAGATAACGCGGACCTATTCACCGCATACGGGCTCTATATGGTTATAGTTGCTTGGATGACGTCACTGCATACCACCTTTACTTATTCAATAAATTCATTTTCATTTTATTTGTTTACCTTTTTTTTTTTAATGGAGCTTATATATACTGTGGACGTCGAATAGTTCACAGTACGAAAGTGTCACGAAAAGGCTTATTTTCAGTTCATTTGGAGCGTGCGGGTTAGAATCGAATGCAACGTCGAAAATGTTTGCTGTTCTTTGCCCTGCTGTAGAAGGAACTCAGAAATGCTGGGGTTATGCATATGACAGGCGAGAATGAGTTTTCTTTTTTTTTCTTTCGCAGACTTTGCTTCAACAAACACGTAAGCTTAGTTCAATCCAAGTTATTTGTTGACATTAAGCGCGACATAATAAACAAAGAAGGTCGCTATTCGCTATGATATTTTGCAACGTTCAAAAATAAAAAAAGCTACAAACGAAGGCACTGTGTTCAGTGAGGGCTGAGATTTCCTTCGTACAAAATGTCCTGAACAGCGTGATGTAAAGGCTGCGATATCTCTCCAAAATTGTTGATTCGAGCGATTCCTTCTTTAGTCGCTCGAACTATGGAACTGTAGACATGGCCTTAATTCTGTCGTTAATTCATAATGAAAACAAACAATATATATATATATATATATATATATATATATATGTGTGTGTGTGTGTGTGTGTGTGTGTGTGTGTGTGTGTGTGTGTGTGTGTGTGTGTGTGTGTGTGTGTGTGTGTGTGTGTGTGTGTGTGTGTGTGTGTGTATTGTTTGTTTTTATTATGAATTAACGATAAGTTATTATTAGACAAATTAAAAAGTGTTTGACGTAAATGACAGCAGGTGCATTCCTTTCGGTGTCGTACAAACTACCGTGTAAAGAACTAATTGAAGTAGGCCGATCGAATAGATGAAATCATTCACGCTCACCACCGCGTTGTTAGACACAGCTGCACCGCGTATACACTGAAGTTTAAACTCTATTATTACGTATCTCTCCCGATACTTGTGCCTGCAGGGGTGGTCTGCTGGGCACATAACAAGAGCAATACCATGTCTTCACGCATAAAACTTCAGGAATAACGCGTTTGATGCAATAACGGCGCGAACACATTGCTTAGGACATGAAGCAGTCGCTACAAAACTTTTTCTTCATCGTTTGTCAGTAAAAGAGGGAAGCATGTACAAGCATTACGGGCTCAAATTAAGTAGACTACATGCAGGATACATATATGTACCGTCGTAGAATCGGCGAGTTTGGCTGTGCTCCCACTCAGCTCGCAAATGGTACTACTGCGCTGCTTGTATTGATCACTTAAGACGCTTGGATGGCACGTCTCAGGCACAAATGGCGCGACTGAGTTCCTTGTATTGGACCCTTACGTCGGTGGCCAATACATGGCACGTCTCAGTCCATAAAGCAACAAATTCCACCGTGATGCTTATAAGGCCAGGAACATAATCGTTAGGTTGGCTCGGCATTACGTCGATAATGTGACGTCACGCTGCTATTATCACCGCGCGACGCAACGCGGGAATAACACGAAGAACGACGCCCCGTCGTTAGCTACACCGTATGTTCAATGCTTAGTTGTTAGAGCTACATAGGAGGAGGTCCTTCCTCTCTTCATCGCAGTTATCGCACGCTTCCTTGTAACGGCGTCTCTCAATAGCAGTCATATAGACAGACTGCGGGTCCGAACATGGTTGTAAGCAGTGCGGAGATTTCTCCGCCTAATATGGCTAGGAGGCGGTGGCCAGCTGCATATAGTGCGCTGAAGGAAGCTGCAATCGGGGCACGTGGCCTTTGAGTGGGACACACGTGATTACCGCCCTCAGCTTGTTGGTCCGCTTCGGACAAATACCGCGTCCATTTGACAGAGCAAATTCTACAGATAAACCACTGCGCGCCACGCCAACCATTCCGCGTATAGCTGCGAGGCAGCCACATGCTGCCTGCAATACGGCAATTTACGGCCGTTGACGACCCGTTCTTTAACGAGCTCCTTATGTGCCGGTCCCCAAATGAGCGCTGTGTGCGTTTCTTAAATGACGTGCAGCGCTCACGAATTGAAAGGCGACATCAAAACTTTTAGTGTAATTAGTATGCGCGATTGCTCGAGATGACCGCGTCATGTAACTTTTCGAGTCGTAATTTCACCAATATAAGACGAACTGAAGACGGTGGAAACGACAGTACAGGTATTGCTTAGCTCTAAATCGTCATGTTTCAATACGTAAGCACACTGTACACCCTCAAGCAAAAGCTTGTGGAACGTGAAATTTTGGAGAAAGCTATATTCTCGCTTTGTCTCTAAAGTTATCCTCCAACTAAATGTTCCAGCCTGTAGTAGTTTTTGCTACCTATACGTTTACCCCCTAGATTTGAGCCGTCATGCACTAACAGAGCAGAAACTCGCATTTGCAGTGGGGCCCACGTCCCGTAATCTTTTGCTGCTTAGTGTACATGAAGGGCTTATATATGCGGCATCAACGATCTCCTCTGTGCCTTTCGCTGTGAGCCATCTACCATATAGTGACGGTATACGAGATCGAACCTGCGTGTGTGGGACCCGAGCTCATAACTTGCAATTTGTACATATAGAAAGCGTTGTCGATTGTGTCATTGCATAACCGGCCCTGTACTTGTAATCTATTTTGCTAAAAGTGCCGTACTTCAAAAATTGCAGTTGCTTCAAAGCAACCGGCATTCGTCAGAGCGGTCAAGTTGTTTCAATTCTTAAATAAATACTTATGTCATTTTCTTTCTCTCGTATGATATAGCATGGACAATTAACACGACATGAGGGAACTACTTTATTGTTCTTCTGACGTGGTCGTGCGGTATTTTTTGTGAGCAAGTGCCCTGTCCACCCGGAACACACGCCCGTACATATACGAGCGCTACCTTTCAGGCTGCACGTCTCGTTATTTTTTCGGGTTAAAAAAAAATAAATGGTAGACTAGTTCCATGCTATATACCCGTTGTCTTCACACGTATACATGACAGGCTTTACTTTATATAGGTTGCCTAGAAGCGGCAACCAACAGAGAAGCGCGAAAATCTGCCTACCCACTGAATAATTTTCTAGAAACTTGCAGCACAATGCATTTGTTTTGTGTGCCTTACTTGTTTTTCTTTTCCTGGCTGTATTTGTTACAAGTAAGTTGTGATTTCCAAATGCGAACTACCGTAAAACTGCGGCGTACACATTTGATGAAAGATATACCGCTCAAGACCGGTTCAGACAATAGTTTCATTTTGGGCCATTTCGTTCAGCAGTCACGTCCCCGCAAACGTTTACTATATATCCTTCCGGTAATCGTGTTCCCAGCCTGATATACACTTCCTCCAACCCGCGTGCTAGAACAAAAATACCGGACTGAAAGAAACAGAACTGCAACGCAAGCAATGCACGCCAGCGAACACTGCGCACCGCGTGTTGCCGCTCTATCGGCAAACCAATATAGGCTATCACTCGTCTCGCGATGAACTCCCTGTTCATTTCCGCGCGAGCATGCCGACACGTTTTCCTTTTTTCCGCGACCAGTCTAGACGAGCCGACACCTGACTTCACGCATGTATTCACACCCCGACCCAACTCCTCCGGCCAATCAAGCCGGGTACGACGGCGTGGCCATGCATGCGTTTGCGTGCCGGCGCTCCTATGAAACTGTTATCGTCGTAGACACTCTATGCTTTTGTACTTTTTAAAGCAGTACGCTCCATTGCCTTCCTGCCGTGGCCGTCAAGGCGTGCTGGCTCCTTTCTCCTTCCTCCGGGCATCTCTTTTAAAAGAGGAAGGCATCCGACTGACGTGTGGGCCGCCTTGACGGTTTAGTATACGTCGTCGAACCGTCGTAGGCGATCCTTCTTGTCTGATATCCTCCGGCCTTTTTCGCGTTCGCCTTCCTTCTGCGCCCGCGGTGAAGGTTGTAAAATGAACGTTCCTGTTTTTCTAAGCGCGCGCGCAGTTGAACGCGTTCCCTTCCTTCTGCGCACGCATCGGTGCCCGTGCGTGGTAAGACGGCGGCCAGGTCTGGTCCTTCCGAACCCCCGCAATGCACCACTCCCACCGCTTTTCTTTATGTATACGTTCCCTGCAGTACACGCGCTACTCTCTATATGTGACCGAGTCAGCTGGTTAAACTTATAAGCTGTTCACGTTCCGCTGATAGTCGCCGCTCCCATGGAAATAGGGGTGTTCGACGCCAACGAATGAGCGAGGACAATATTTGCGTGACGGTTATCAACTCTACAGAACGGAAAGAGCAAGTGCACTGGCGTTCTCATGTGCTCGTTAGAAAACGGGCGCGTAGTTTGCTTTCCTATCATCACTGCGGAAAGAGTAAGGACGAAATAAAGTTGCTGCTAGCCGCACTGCAACTGTTTAGCTTGCGCTTCTGAACAGCCGGGCCTATGTTCACAAAACACGTTTTACGTTAAAATTTTTAGGAAGAAAACATTTCAGCCAACCCTGATGCTTGACATACGATCAGCTAAGTCGGCTGGCCAATGGCAAAGAGTACTTGTGGACGAAAAGCTTCGTGAAGAAGATCACTTAACCTTTACACGTTAAGGATTGCATTATACGTCCAAATTCAGCTGAAGTGTACAAAGGAAGCCGCTGTGTTCCGTCCTAAGTTATATAATGCTCAATAGCCTGCGATAACTTAGTAATGCAATGGCAAATAGAATGCTTGTGACACGAAGACGAAAACGGACGAAACACTTGCCTGAACTTAACTAATTAGCATGTTCTCATACACGTGTCCTACTGGTCTTAAAGGTTAATTCTATCTTCTGTATACTAGCTGTGGAACTCATTCAACCTCCGCATGCGCAATCTCACTCCCAATGTCAGTATCTGCGGCTGCCCTTAAGAAGTACATTTCTGAAATCAGCTGAAGTATTTACACTTAAAAGACGGGTATATTGCATTTTTTGTTATTATTTCCTGAACGTTTTCTCCGCTGAGGATTCGTTGGCGCTATGCTAATTGCATGCGCACACACCAGCTGTCGTCATAGGGACGTTAATATTTATTATTTGCAGATATATAGCAGTAAACTTAGACATCGTGGCATTAATACATTTATGGCCCTATACAGAAAATTAATGATATTAACCTCGAAGGCATAGCATAGTGACTCACTTTAGACTGACAATCCTACCTTCGAAAGGGGTGGGCGAAGGAGGGATGGGGTACTGTCAAGAGAAATGTCAAACGCGAGAGGAAATATAATTGTTTTTTTTTTAAAGTAGATATCACTCACACAAGCAGTGTCAGTTGTTGTCTTCGAAGAGTGAACAGACTGTCCTATCTCAGTGAGGTCGTCAGGTTCACTGGGCATGACTGATCCAACACGCTTGGCAAGGTCCATGCAAATACTGTCGGACCTGGATTGTGTCATCACGACTTCTGCATCGATCTGATTTTGTTGAGTTGTCTGTAAACGAAAGGCTGTATAATGTGGCCGCGCGGGATTATAGAGCAGTTGAAACGTTTCTTCCACAGTTGACTTAATTTGCCACAGAAACAGTAGACCGAAGTGGAGTCACAGACATTCCATACCGACTCATTTCTCACAGAGAGGCGTAGTGTAGCGCGCAACAGACAGGCGTCTCGCGTCATCTTAGGCCAATGCAATTCCTTCAACACCGAGGGACAGCATCTGCACGCTACTCTAAAGCCAGTTTGGTGACGCACTATTCACGGGAGATACTGAAAAACCCTTGCAGCGCCACAAAAAGTTACATCAAGGCTTTCAGAACATCTTACACAGAAAGCCGCGTTGTCACCTCGATATTCACGGTGAACGCTGTATTGTGTGGGCGGGCGTAACTTCACTTCCTGCCACTTTCGCTCTTTTACGTTCATTTTCTCCCGATTTCGATTACTCCTTGAAGAAAATGCGTAAGAATAACGCGAGATTAAAATACATAACACTGCCTTTAATTTATTTATGGGGAGATAAACGATAACATCGCTTTCGCCATTGGCTTAAACAATTAAGAATGCAATAGCTCGTAGCGTAATTTTCCTTTCCGCTGATTAGGTCTCATTCAGGCAATGGTGTAGTGTCTGCCCTCATTGATCCCTACATAGGGACGAGTTACACAGACAAAGATAAAAAAAAATAGAAAAACACTCGAGCGAACCTCTAACTTCACACGGTGTCTCCGACATCGCTTTTTATCTTACGGGCAACCGTGGAGCAGCGGACAACCGCCATAAACCATAAGAGTTTATCTTTCCCGATTCGCGGTTGGCTTTCGAGCTGTTCGCGGCCGGCCGCCGAGTGTCGAGATAATAGAGCGGCCTGGTTTTGCTTCTTGCTTCGAAAACCTCAAGCGCAGATAAAGCGGCTGGAAACACGGGCACTCTGAATCTCTCTCAAGGAGCGAGTGGTACACAGGGCGAAGAAAAGAAAGCTGGTCAACAGAGTCGCTGATACGCGATAGAGCGTGCGCGCCACTCTTGTAAAACTTTATGTCACTCCTTTCTAACGTGGGAACTTACACTGCGCGATATAATGCGTCTATCTTGGTCATTCACCCCCGTAATATCCTTGGCGGGAGTAAAAAAACTTCCAGTTCTATATTGACTGACGAAAACCAGAGAAAAAGTACGTATTCGGGAGATATACGAGGAGTGTACACTCTGCAGGAAGGAGGCAGGACTAGAAAACAAGCGGAGAGATACACAAGCGAGAGAGAGAAGTGATAAGAGAATAGCGCTGAGATTAACCAAGTGGCTACCCTGCACTGTAAAGTGAGAAATGGAACCGCAAAAAATAGAAACTCGCTGAACGCGAGGCACGCATAGAGACGTCAGTTACGTGGAAGAAAGGAAGCGGGGAGGGGCTAACTCTTCCACAGGAAAGCCCGCGCCCTCCAGCCCTAATCAGCGTCTGTATTATTGTTATAGACATGTATACTGCAGGAACGAACCTTGTACAAACAAACAAACAAAAAATCTCCCAAGTTTTTGATCACACAAAAGTCACAGATTTGATTTGAGATTCTGGGATGTCGTTTATTTTCACCACATTGGTACAGTTGTAAGAAAGAAGGTAATGTACCATTTATGGTGAGGATGGCAGGGTAAAAGCTATAACTTCTGCAGATTGACATAGACCCGCCACCCCCACGGCACAATAGGCAGCAACATGCGGTACAGAGACAGTTTTAGTCGTTGGCACAATTTGCAGTCACACTGCAAAAATCCGCGAACATAAAAAATACACTCACGATTTCATATTTAGATCAGGAAACAAAACATCTAAAATTTAATTTTTCGGCATTACACGTAAACTTTCGTCTATTAGCTTGAATTTGCTTAGTACATTAGGTAGGCAACACTGTAGTAGCTGTGATCCATAGTTTGATACGCGGCCGTGGAGTGTGCCAGTTAAGAGTTTGTGCACCTCAATCTCAACGAATAGTTAGCCAGGCTCAACTCCCTCTCTCCGCAGGGTATACTATGACTAGGACAACGAGCATAGGACTGGAGAGCAAGCGTTGGAAAGTCAAGCACATTTCAAGTTTGTTCATAGGAGCTTTCTAGCAGATCTGAAGTGTATACTCCCAATAATAGCGATAGTTGGCCAGTATATAGAATGTCTCGAAGAAAGACCTTGTGATATTAAGATTTATTTATTTATTTATTTATTTATTTATTTATTTATTTATTTATTTATTTATTTATTTATTTATTTATTTATTTATTTATTTTGCAAGCCCGACTGAGAACATGGACACAGCTCTCCAACATCCCCCCTCTGTTTGGCCGCGCAGGGTTCACATATATTGCGGTTCGGTTCTATGGGAAGTTGTCACCTTTGAATGATAGATCGGCTCTACCCCTTTGAGTTGTTGACAGCTGCGCCTTTGGAAGCGTGTCCGCTTTTTTCCCTCACCGCCTATTTTGGTATCGCTGCATCCATCATCCCGCTTTGCTTTAACTCTCCAAGCTACGGCTGACAATTTTGACGATAACCTATACTAACATAATTTGCATGACATTAACATTATTTTCAAAGTGTTACTCAGCAAAACAATCTTTCAAAACAACGAAAACAACGGAAGACACTTGTAATGTTAAGCACGCAAACTTAAATATTTGCGACATAATCACTCCGATCTGCAAACAACTAACCGGTTAACAAAAGGAAAGTGCTCAATGAACAAAGCGAACGGTTGCCGCTTTCACTGCTTAGTAAGGTCATCAACTCTATAGTATGAAATTAGTGATCATATAACAGCGTTTAACGTTCCATAACTACAATGTGATTTCGAATAGAGAGAAAGAGAGAAGTGTAATGCGGAAAGGCAGGGAGGTTAACCAGAAAACATATCTGGTTTGCTAATATTGTGTTGAAGGACGTCGGGTCAATCTTAATTAGCTGTTTCTTTTGTTTTTTTTTACACAGCCACGATCGAACCCATGACCTCGATCTCATCAGTACAATGCTAAAGCTATCGGGCTACCAAGGCGCGTCAGAAATATCAATGTCATAGTCGTTTTTCTTTCAGGTTAAGCTTGAAGAAGTAAAATAAAAATGGTTATCCAAAATTTCAGCGCGAAGAAAATTTCATTGCTACCAGCAGAAAAATAAGAAAGAGAAAGATAACTTATAAAGTTATAATCCTTGCCACTCAACGTGGGTAGGAGCCAGTATATACTAATGAACAAGCAAGCAAACGTCGTCCCCATATTTTGTTAAATGACCATCTTAACGACTTGAAGGTGGCGCAAGCTAATTGACAGTAACAACACAAAAAGCACACTCGACACGAGACAGCGCTGTGTTTTGTCGAGTGCGCCTTTTCTGTTGTCCCTGTCAATTAGCTTGCGCTACAATCAATTAGGATGAAATACCAACAAGACCACACCGCCACCGTCATCATATTGACGAGCTTATTGGCGCAAAAGACGACGTGCAGGCGATGCAAGTGCATGAGTTGTTGCCAAATTGCTTTATGCATAAACAAGAAAACCTCGAAGTGGTCAACTCTCCGCGCCAGGAAAGGCTCGCTATGTTGTGCGCATATTGGAAACCAGGGGGGTAGCCAGGGGGAGGGGGGTTCAAACCCACCCGGAATTTTTCAGTTTTGCTTGCGTATATATACACGCGCACATACAAACGCTCGCACGAACATACATAAAGTATGGTTGAGCCGCCCCCCCCCCCCCCCCCGAAAAAATTTTCTGGCCACGCCCCTGTTGGACACATTCACATGCGACTCTTCAGAGCTCCCTAAACTTGTCAAAGGCATGTCGCTGCAGCAGCGGCTTCTTCAGAGCACTTGGAGTGCACCGCCCAGCGTCGACAGTATAGGCACGTGCCGCGATAGAATTGCCATCCGACACGCGCTCGGATAAGCGCTGCAATGTTACGAAATTTCTCAATCTGGAGAACGCAGTATCTAGAGACGAGATAGCTAAGGCTCTTTCAGGGTGTCGTTCGCAGAACGCTGCACTAAAAAAAAAAAAAAAAAGAAGGCGTCCTTGCTCTCGCGCATACAGTATCATGTATAGTGTCCTTGGCTCAAGGTAGACGCGCAGCAGTTCTGGACAGCTTGTTGTGCAGGAGCGCCGTAGGTTCGGATAATTTATCGAGGACATTCTTTCGCATATCTCCCATGCTGATACGTCGAGAAGCATCTTTAATGCTGACTGCAGGTGAGAGCCAGGTAGCATTACTGACCCACTTGTACTAAGAAGTAGCGATGCCACGCACAATGGTAACGCGCGAAGCTTGCGCAATCAAGGTTATTTACTAGTTCCTCACTGCATATATAAAAATAAGAAACAACCTCTATCAGTACAAGGGATTAGACGTCGTACAGTTACATGTACCGAATACCTAGAACAATATCGCGGATCTTGTCAGGTCTCCGCTCTGGTGGAAGTCCAGTTCACGAAAACAGCGATAGATTGAGGCTGGCAGAGTTGGTTGATATCAATTCTAAAAGCAACGCAGCCGGGATGGGAACACAAGGCAGAGAAGTAGACAGGACTTCAGGTGCTTACAATGAACACGAAAACAGCAACATGCAGGAAACGCATGGCACCTTAGCAAAAAACAAAAAACAAAAAAACTTGTCCTCCAGTCAACGCTGTGAAAGTGGTTGGCCAGCGAAGCTGTGGCATCGCCTGATCCGGCAGGGCAATGTGTCGTAGCCTTGAACAATTGAGCAATGCACTACGTTAAATGCCCACGCTTCACAAATCTTCGTTAAATATAATATAACCAAATTATACATGCTCTACGAATGCTCCTTGTTAATCTCCTTCAGGTCTGATAGCATTAAAAGTCGCTGTTATATACGCAGTTTAGATAATCTGCAAACAAATCCTTCTTTGTGCCTAAACCGACAGACACTCTGAACATTGGTATGTTCGGAGGCCACGCACTAACTACGCTTTTGAGGCACTGCGTTATTGTTTACCAAATACTCCAAATAATTTCAGAATTACTTGTGAAAATGTACGCATTCTCTCTAATTCTTCTATTTTAAAGATGTTTTGTTAAATATTTCCATAATAACATTTGCTTTTTGTAGGACTTATTTTCATGTGCATTGTTGGTTTGAATTGTGCTTAAATTTACTTTGCTTTTGCCGTCGTGTTTTTGCCCCAGTGAATCTGGGACGTGGGTCATTGTCAAGCTGTTTTCATGAAGCTTTCTTTTCCCTGTCCCAACCACTTACTGTAAAATTGTACGTGGTCAATAAACTCAACTCAAACTCAACTGAACTCTGACAGCGAGACATTTAAATGCACTGGACTAAAACGCTGCTCCTGGGGCTTCTTAACCATACGTGGCCCTCCCATAGCGCTATCACAACACAGATGGAATAAGTCACTCTTCCTTTACATGTCATTGTGCAGTGACGCCGTTCCTTGCTTCGTACGCTACGACTGCCTCTTCCCAGGAACCGCAGCTCACGTAACGGCAGTCTTTACCGGGAGACGCATGAGATGAAAGCTACGTGCTTCGCTTTGTTCGAACGCGCCTTATCGTCTATATCGTGTGGCCTATATGCACTCGCTTTGTAATTTACTTTATTGAAGCTAATACTGGGGTGTGTCTTGCAGGCGCAATGCCGATAGAGACGGGTACATTTACTTCAATTCGTGGAATTGTTTTCTGTCGACATACAGCTTAGCTGTGAGAACTTCTAGTGTGCTGAGTGACAACGCAAAGAACACAGCGCGGCGAGCACGACCAGATAAAGCCACTCGCGGAATGGGGACGTCGAAGAGCTACCGAGTCGCCACGTGTGGTCATCGCCGTAAGATACCAGTGTCCTCTCTTCGAAGCCCGCGTTGTTGCTTCTGTTGCTTTTCTCAGTCCACCGTCCATCAGCAGCGATGAAGAAACAACACCTCCCCTCCCCCAGCCTCCTTCACCGGCAATAAGCGCCGAGCCCTGTGCCTTCCTGAACTGTATCTCTGGTCGAACAGGCTGGGTGGAGGAGGCGCACGTCGCGGAGGCTCCCTGTCTTCTAAACCAGGAGACGGCCTGGCCAGCGAACATCGAATAACTCTCCTTTGAAGCAGCGGGGGTGCTCTCCCGAGCGGAACCGGAATGGTCATTGTCTCTCCGTCCGCCGTTGTCTTTCTATATCGGCGCGGTTACGTCTTCGCAAAAGGCAAGCAGCGCCAGAAAGAGGAGGCATACGTTATCCCGACAACAAGGGCACGCGGTATTTTTGCTTCGCGCCGCCCGTGGGGCTACCGTATACACTACTCCCTCCCGGTGTCTCTCGCTCTAGAGGACGTGCATGAACGGTGTATACATACGCGAGCATCCATTAGGTCCCGTGGTTGGACCGCGCTTTGACAGAGCGCGGCGTGTTTGTGTGTGTATATATTTGTATGTACGCGTATACGAGTGCTAAGCAGCCGCGTACATCTTTAGCCACGGCTTCCGCCGTGTTACATAAACAATCATTTCCGGTACGGGCTGCCACTAGCTGCATCGGGCTGAGCCCCGCCACGCTCGTTCCGTTCCGTTCGTTTCCGAGCGGTGCCTTGTGCTCCAAGGTGCGACTGGCTCGTTTCGGCAACCGGACGTATACGAAACTATTTCCTCTCGTCGGTGCTTGTAGAGCCCCGGATAAGTGTTAATCCATTGGTTACGCCTGTGCCGGTGTCTCTTCGGCTCGAGTTAGCCCTACCATGCGTCTACTGAAATGTTTATAGAGCGAAGCCAAAATATCATCTATTTCGCACGTCTTGCGGCTACACGCGTGCGAAGTGAAGGGTGGGCTGATATATATTTAAATATTTCTAGAGGACAGTGGCAGCTTGGCCGTTCATTAAAATAAGGTAGTCTTCGGATTTCACCTTGCCCTTACCCATTTCACTGCCCCGACAGCGGCAACAGATCCTACTCCATCCAAAAGTAGTACACATTTGGCCGGTCACTCCAATAACTCTGTTACTCTCAAGCCCTCTTCTACGGACTACCTCGTGGAGATCCCGTGTCCCATTGCGGCATTCAAAACAGTCAGTCAGATAGTCCTTCGCTAAAACGTTACACTCACTTCATATGGGCCACAGGAACTTAAGCATAACGAAGGATAATGAGCCCATGGTTAACATGTTCCCACAAACCCAAGCCCTCGAGAGATTTTTGAAAGTGAGCGATACCCACGGCAAATATTCCGCATGTGTTTCTATCAACTCTTGTCAACCCATTGTTCATATCTTATATGGTCACAATTTATCTTGCATTCTGTACATGACTATATAGAGTACGTTCCTGCCACTTTACTACGGATTTTAGTTTGTGGCCTGTTTTTAGTGCATTTAGGCTAATATTTTATGTCACAACGTGCTTTATTCGAGGATGCCTGAGAGCTGTCTTTACAGCATGTATGAGGCTTACTTTTGGAAATTTTGAAAGTGTGTGACTTATTTGCGCATCTTGTGCGCGTAAGTGCTTTCTGTAAGAAAACTTGTGTTCACATTTCTGTGGCATTTTATTGCACAAGAACACGATGCGAAACGAAAAAGCGGGCACCACTTGAAGGCTGCACTATCTCATGCTAACAGAAATAACAAACCCGTTCAGATAAGTGAAAGACACTCCAATTCAGACGCATATATTGTCTAGAGCCTGCAGCTTGCTATCGCAGTTGCAACAAAAACCGTTATTGCAAGCTGTGCATAAAAGGAAAGATTCGCTGCCGTTGCTCGAATATTACTACCTGGTTATCAGCCGCGCGAAAGTGCGCCGCAGTGGAGTTTCCAAGATTTCCGCAAATTTGGACGAGTGCTTGGCCGTGCTTAAGGGTCTTATCTGAGGCTATAGTGGTTTTTCCGAGAAAAGCGTCGCCACTGCCGGCGCTGTTTCGAGGGCTTGATACAGCCGTGTTCATCTAGGGCTCCAGCAAACAAGCGCTCAAAAAGACCTTTTCTCTCTCTCCTTTTTTCTTGGTGTCCCCCCCCCCAAAAAAAAAAGAATAAAGAAGAGAGAAATCAGGAAAAGTGTGTTGGTAAGAAGGCCTCCAGTAAACGTTGCCGTGCACATAACGTGCTGAACAAATTCAATGCGCAACAATCCGCCCCTTTCATTTTCTTGGGCTGCCCTCTGCCGTTTTGGGGGGCGTTCGGAGATCTGTTCGTTCCGCTTGTTCATTCTCCTGGGGAAGAACAAGCGCGCTAATTGGCTGAAGCGGGAGGTGCCACTCAAGGCCGGGGGGTGTCGCCATTTCTTTTTTTTTTTTTTTGCTTGATCTCTTCTATTTTGGTGACGTCATATCGCGTCATAACGAGTAGGGTGATCGGAGATCTCTGTTCTGCGCCGTTCGTTCTGCACCCATTCTGGCGGCGCACGCGATTAGCCGAAGCCGGAAAAAACCACGTCTCTGAGGGGCGTAGCCGTTTTTCTTTTTGCTTGATCTTTTATTTTTTGGCGACGTCATACCGCGTCATAACGAGCATGTCGTCTGCTACAAACTAACAGAGCGCGAGACCGTTCGCACGCGTTCTCTCGAGCGAACAAACGGCTTTGCACGGCATGATGCGGCGGCTGCGGCTGCCGCAACAGCTGATTTTGAGAAAATGGCGCTTGCGACGTGTGCTTCTCTTGCGGTTGGAGGTGCGAGATGCGTTTGAAGACATGAGCGAGTGCGGCGTCGCTTTCTGTTCTCGAAACGAGCAGTGCGAACAAAATGAACGGGCCTGCCACTGGGCTGTGGTCTTACGCGCAGGGACTTCTTAGTTCAAAAGCGCTACCAGCTCTTGCCACGTGTCATCCCGGTCCTCACTCATGAACGACGGCCCCAGCGGGCGCGACGGCGTAGCTATCTGTGGGTGCTTTTTACAAAAGCCAGCAGAAGCTCCCTTTGACGATCCGACACCCGGGAGCCAAGCCAGACATTCCGGTGGGACGACATCTTGAAAAACTGCGCCAACCGCTACTTTTCTCTTTTTTTTTTTTTTTCGCGTGCGCGACTTCACATAGCAAGCACGTTAGAAAAACTAACACCAATAAATATCAGCGCTCAAAGCTATTGCTGTTTCAGAAGCTGCTTGAGCTTGAAAAGAAAAACAATAGCTTTTCGTATAACAACTGTATTTATTAGAAGGCGAGAAACACTTCGTTTTGAAATATTCGGTCCCTTTGCCGACGACAAATGATGCGCGTCTACTTCCGGAAAGCTCGCCGCTCACCGCTTGACGATTGGCTGTCCTCCTCCTCTCGGCGGAAGAGAGCTGCGGACCGCCCACTTTTGTGACCTAACACCGCCAGAACGAACGCGGAACGAACAGAGATCTCCGATCCCCCACTTGGTAGGGGTTTGGTAGGGGCCGGGACAACCGATATTGCCAGAAGCAAAGCCTCCGAGATGAAGAGACGTTTCGCGACTTTTCCGCTAGCGATGCGCGCATGCGTGGGGTCGTCGTGAAAAAGGCGGATTAACGCTGGTTGCCCTGACCGTGCACATCCATACATGCTGTACAGGTTATCAGGTGCAGCCTTTCATTTTCTTATTGTTATTCTTTGATGCCCTCTATGATTGCACCGCGCTTATTAAATAACTACACCGAGGCAATAATGAAAGAACCAACATAAATAAGCAAGAAACAGACGTACGTACCTCACTAATACTAATAGTACTAAGCGCAATAGATTCATGAACGTCTACCAACTAACCCCATTCATTGCTGCTGCTGAATTTCATGCCGATAGAACCCCCCCCCCCTTTCCCTCGCTTTACTCTGGCCCCCGTTTGTAAGTCTGTAGTTGAATTCAACTGAAACGGTTAGTCCACTTCACTGTAGCCTGAGCTCCTGTTAGAACACTGAGATCTGAACTAAAGCAGACAGATTGAAAGGAGAGAGAGACAGAGAAGGAATATAGGAAAGGTAGGGCTAGACTATACGTCCAGTTTGCTACCCTACACATGGGGAGGGGAATAAGGGAGTAAAAGAGAGAGAGAGAGAAGGATAGACACGTTTTACATCACACACACAGTGCAGAGTTTCACAGGCGGTCGCTCAACGATGTTGCTTTCAAGTACTGCAGGAGGGCTCGTGTGACTTTCTGGGCTGATGTGCTGTGCGACCATGGCTCCCAAGATCTTTCCTTCATTAAAGAAAAAGGCGGGCGCGTTAACCAGATGCGAATTTTCGATTTACAGCCTTACGCTGGAGGGAGGAAATGGGCGTTAAAAACAAACCTGTAAACATAGACCTTTTTTTACTAAGCTGTCGCCGATTCATACTAATAAAAGAAAAAAGTACTTAGAGATTCTATTTAAAATTTAAGAATTACACTAAATACTCAAAACATTCTTTCCTATGGGATCGCTTCATTGAAATACCGTAATAGGAACGTCTGCGTGGCCCTCTGCTAATTTCTGGATGACACAAGGAGGATACCTTGTTGATGTCTTAATCAGAATCATTTCTGTTATTCGGAAAACCACCAATATTTTAATTATGTATTAGTAAATATATTGCTATTCATAAAATCTGATTTTTTATTTATTTATTTATTTATTTTTACTGTTTGACCAAAATTACGCTATTCTAGTTCTAGAAATGTGAATCGTTCTTCTTACCCTGTCTTTATTTTTATTTTTTATTTTTGGATTTACGTCTAATCCCCCTTCGCGGGTAGGCACCTGCAACATAGGACGAAGCATGCAAGCAAGCATTTATTTTACAAACTACAGCGTGGCCCATATCCTTCGTGGAAATGAGATAGTTTTCCTAAAAAATTACCCTACACAAGACATTTTTATTCACTCATCAAGAGTCACGACATCAATTGCAGGCAGTCCAGAAGGTTCACGATGTGGCGGTGAGGCTTGGCCTCCCCGTCCCGACGTGGGAACGGCCCGCGGTCCTCCCTCAATAAAAGCGGGGGGATGACTTCTTCAGAACATCAATAAAGTTCACTACCTACCTACCTACTATTACAACAACAACAACAACAACAACAACAACAACAACAACAACAACAACAACAACAGCTACTACTACTATTACTACTACTACTACAACTACTACTACTACTACTACTACTCATCTATCCGAGGCGATCTGTGTGACCACCTGTAAGAATTGGACTCTGCCCTTAGAGGTATTTTTTATGTGCCAGAGATCGCGTGTGTACATGATACTCCTCATTATCCCTTTCTTCTTGTCTTATTCTTTAATTCTTCCTTTCTTTTTTTTTTTGTTTTCGAGTGCTTTTCCCAACAGCATGATCAGTATCATATTGGGATAGCCGATTGTAACATAGCTACCTTCCCACGTTTTTCATATACAAATAATATATATGACGACAGCAACGACAACAATGACGACAATGACGACAACAACAACTACAGCTACTACTGCTACTACTACAACAACAACAACGACGACGACGACAGGAGCGACAACAACAACGACAACAACAGCAACAAGGCGTTCCAATTTGAGGCGTTCGCGCTGGTCGATGGGTTGCAAGAAGCGAGCGCTTGCGGCACCGTTCTGATAGTCTTGTCTTGGCTTAGTCTTGTCGACGCTGTGGAATTATTTGTTCCAATAAAGGCCGTTTGTAAACAGAGTCAGCGAAAATCACTTGTCTCTGTGTAGTGTACTATGGACGCAGTCACTGAACACGCCGAATCGTTTTTTTTCCCTGAATCGTAGCAGCCACAGGCTGCGGGGGTCGGCCATCCAGATCGGAATACGTATGCGGTAATTGGCAAACGCGACCGCCAACCTAAATCAAAAGTTGATGCCGCCAGCACACGTCGAATAAAGCACTATCTTTCTTTTTCTCTTGCTGAATGGCTGCTACCGTTATGCTAATCGGTTCAGCGGTTGCCAACTGAGATTGTGTCCGCTTCAAATGAACTTTTCAATGAGCAAATCGTAGTTGACCCCGAGAAACAGCTGCCTTTTATACGCAAACAAGTGTCATAGAGGTCGTTTGACTGTTTCAACGCGCAAGTACTTGGTCCAAAAAAACCAGTGCAGTGCGGTTATCCGCCGATCAGTCCTAGATAAGGATCAGCGTTCGTGCCGCCGTCACGATAGCAATCTTTCGCAAATAAAAGACGATATCGACGGCATGCATTAACTAGAAATGTCTGCCGTCCTTTACGCGCTCGTACGCATAGTGTGCTGAAATTCTCAGTGATGCAAATGTGATCGCTGACATCGAGAGGGCGCTAGTTATGTAAGTGATGTCCGGGGTGCTGCTGGTACCCATTCGGTAAAGAAGATATAGAAAAAAAAAACTTACAATGGCAATCGCACGCCGCCGCTGCAACGCTCTCAAACGCGCGCGGTGTGAAAGATCAACACGCGTAATATTGTGCGCTGCTTCTTAATAAAAGTTATACCACAGGGATAGAGGGTCTCTTCATGACCATCATATTTAAACCGTTGCCGCCGAAACCACATGAATGGCCTAAATCGGGGGTCGCTATCCAATCTCTCTTCAAACTGCAGCACATCTGAGAGCTCTCCAATAACGACTCCCAAACGTGCATGTCAAGTGCTTTTCATGCATATTTCGTGGGTTTTTCCGTGTACTGCAGGCATAAATAACTACGTAGCAAGTATGAAGTTATATAAGCTGCTGAATTAGGTGGTTTCTGGCATATTCTACGGCATCCTAATCGAGGTTTCGCCCTTAGGTCAGCCGTAACAGTCACGACATCGTTACTGCATCTTTCCAACGACTGGCGCTAATAAATGCGAGCGTGAAAAGACTGAAGTCACGTACAAACGAACTGGCCTGTGTGTAGGCCACTGCGTCATAGTGAATACCAACGGCTCCTTCTGGAGTAAGTGTGTTGCGATAAAAGAGGGAAGGCGCTAATCGCGTGCTCCAACGAGAGATCGAGAGCAGATTTTTGATGCGCTACCACTCCATGGAAAAGGCAAATCCCCCATCATACACACACATCTTGCTGAGTGGACCTGAACTCTGCGTGACGTATTTAATTAACCCGTGCTTCTTTTTCTTGCTCCTCTGTTGTCCGCTGCGCTTAGTGGCCCCACACTCTAAGAAAAGAAAAGATTATCTATAGCCTACTCTTTTTTTGGTGAGTCCTGGCTCCTGTGCTTTTTGAGGACGACGGGCTTGTGCGATCGCCTCTGGCTTAATTGTGCTGCAGTCCCACACGCTTCAGTGAATTCACTGTTCCTCCTCCTCCTTCTTCTTCTTCTTCCCTTCTCTTTCTCTCTCATCTTTCTACTCCCCTTCCCCAATCCCCCAGTGTAGGGTAGCCAACCGGAAGTTTTTCTAGTTAACCTATCTGCCTTCTTACTTGGTTTGCTTCCTCGTACTGACTTGCCACACATATAAATCTGTTTCAAGAAGAAAGATCTTGCCTCTAAAAAGTATGCTCAACTTCCTAAGTACCGCTAGATCTCGGGAAAATACTTTGACCTATGCCTTCTCCTTCACAGCAACGTCCAATTTTAAAGTTTTTGTCCATCTTCCTCGAGGAAATTAACTTAGCTGATAAATTGTAAAGTGCCTTACATTACGACCATTACGTTCTCACTTGCACATACCAGGATAACATATGCCGTCTTGTTTTTTTTTTTCGTTTTTTTTTCTTGCGCTCCTGCTCCTAGGGCCTTGATGTCTTCAATCCAAAGTAGAATGTAGGCGCCTTTATATGCGGCGGCAGAATGTTCTGTTCTTCAATAAAGGGCTTTCTCGTTTGTCTATTTAAAGACACACGTTAACTCCCTTTTGGAGAGTCGCTCCAAAGTCGAAGAGTCAGAGAGTACTCTCCGAGTAGAGTGCAATGACTCACTAAGAGTAGTAGGTAATACTTTTATTGCGATAGCAATTATATGGACAGTCTCGGCTGAATTTTGCCGTCGCCGTCGCCGTCATGTATCGTATATGTATAAGTATGTATATATATATAAAAGCCCCAAAGAAAAATAATTCAGAAAAATGCTTCCGAAGCGCGGAATCGAACCAGGGACCTCTTGCTCCGCAGCGAGTGGCGCTAACCGCTACGCCACGAAACGCAGATCCTCCACGTAGCTAACGGCGAGCATTATATACACACCCTTTACCGCTGGACGGACTCAGAGACGGCCGGCGCTTATAAGCGTTTCTTCATTACCAGCGAGGTGGCGCTAGGAGCCCGACGGGCGCATTTAAAAGTCATCGGCGAGCTCGCTCGCTTCTTAGATTTGCGCAGGGAGAACCTTGCCCTTCCGCTGTCTGCTCGCACGGTTTTCTGGTGGTGAGGGGAAGAGGGTTGTTTCAAGCTTTCACCGTGGTGTCCGCGCTCATGTTACGGAGCGTACGAAAGTCACTTGAGCTCAAGGGACGCCGCTAAACGAACAAACAGACGATGAGCGCGAACTATCAAGTGTCACAGCTCGACACTTGAAGCACGCTAGTTTCCTTCGCTGCTTCGGCCGCCTGCGCAACAGGAGCGCTGTTCAAACTGAGAGTATCCATTGGCGAGCCTCACTTCGTATAGCATTAGTTTCTTGCTATCCCATTGTGACTGTGACTTTTTTTTAGATGCGAAGTATCTTAAGGCCGAGCTCAATCCGGTAGTGGTGGTGTGCGGCGTGACCACCCTTACTGCGCATGCGCATACCCTCTCCACACACCTCCTCTCCACTCACCCTCTCCCCTTCCCCTCTCCACTTTCCATCTCCACTTTCGCTCTCCACTTTCCCTCTCCCCTTCCCCTCTCCACTTTCCCTCTTTCCACTTTCCCTCTCCCCTCCCCCATTCCTCTATTCCTCTGAAACGCGGGCTAGACAGGCCGAAATTCTCTCCTGCGCAACGCCGCGATGAGCTCGAGCGCATGCGCATCCCCTCCCCTTCTCTCTCCTCTCCTACGCTGCCCCCCTCTCGCCGGCCTGTCGACCGCGTTCCCCGCTCGCCCTGTGAGAATTAACGGCCAGGCTAGATGGAAGATACGACGCGCGTAGCGTCCCTCTTCGCGTTCCACGACGCGAGGTCGGTAGCATGCCCAACGAACGCCAACGGAACGCAATCGTGCAAGTGCTCCGGCTTCGCATCGCCTCATGGTCCCCTTTAGCGGGAGATGGTGTAATTTTTTTGTTCAACGTTCATGGTGGTTGTGGCTTTCGTTGTAAATGCTTGGCCAACAATAAGGACGGCTCGTCACAGTACTAGGCATTGCCTTTGCTATTGCACTGTGACATCCTCGACTCGGATACATCAAGTTCCGACATACGCGACCAGACGAACAAACAACAAAGGCAGCGACGCTAAAGCCGGAACTTCGGAGGAGGCGTCGGAAAGGATGTTTCACACTGACTAGCAACGAAACGCGGAAGCATGTGACCGTACACCGGGTATCCTGTGTAACTCTGCACCGGATATGGAGTACTTCAAATGTCCCGCTATTTCTTCGGCGGCGTCGGTTGTTTAGATTGCTTCGATATTCTCTATGTTGAACTCGTAAATTACTATAGGCGTTCCTATGCACAAGTAGGGTATACTCGTTCACGGTATTCACTCGGCAACTTCTAAACTGCCATCAAAAAACGGGCCGCAGTCACGAAAATTTACTCCCGCAAGGGCCAGGGCAGTGAAGGAGGTAGAAAAAGAAGAAAGAAGGTGGGGGGGGGGATAGTTTGTACAGAATGTCAGCTAATGTTGCACGTGAAAAAAGACCTTTCCCATATCTTATATATGGGTCATTTCTGAAGGGGATTTGGCGCTAGGGTTCCCGCAGTATATCGATACGGATCTCCAAAATGACAAATCTGGACGCCGATTCTGAAACATCGAGTTTTGTTTTACGGTTATGCGTCAACACCTGTATGGTGACCGCAGGGGGTGCCTCAGGAACAAAAATGGTTTAGTCAAGTCATGCTTGTGTAGCTCATGAACATCCTTATTCAGAAAAAAATTTTTTTTTTAACGAAGACAGTCAAGTGTAGGCTGGGCCGCTAGCGAGAGATCTGCGGACCTCGTGTTTGAGACCCATGCTCTAAGAGGTTAAGGCTAACGAGGTGAATCGCTTAGAAAAGTTTCCTTCAAAACGCGCACGTGGGCTCTACCACTTTCATCTCAAGTGACAAGCATCACACACTGCATAGTGTGAAAATTGCTTGCCGGCTTCCGCACTACAAAACGCGTTGTTCGGTCAGTTTACGAAACTGACGGTAGGGTTCAATGTGATGAAGTATTACAGAGTTCCGCAAAACGCATTTAGTAACACTGATCCGCCCACTAATCATCTCAAGAAAAAAAAAATCACCGACGATTACGATACTCCCTAATGCGAATTCTGAGCACACCTTCGTGTTGGAGCAACGTGTCAATTGTGTTTGAAGTAGAAGAACTGACAATTGGGCGAGTTGTATTCTGTTAAACATATTGAGTGGATTCAGCGCGATACAACGAGGACAGAGATGAAGAAGGGGACACGAACACCAGCGCTGTTCTCACAACTAACTTCATTAGCGCAGAAACACATATTTTAAAGCACAACCTATAACCACGTGACCACATGCCGATGACGTCAAAGAGAGGATAAATGCAAAATATTAGGACTAACCATGAACAAACTGTATCATGTGACAAAACTATTCAAGAAAGAAATTTCTCCTTCATGCAGGGCAGTGGTACAGTGGTTACGGTGCTCGGACGCTGACCAAAGGTCGCGGGAATGATCCCGGCCGCGGCGGTCACATTTGGATGGAGGCGAAATGCTAGAGGCTCGTGTACTTCGCGATGTCAATGCACATGTAAGAAAACCACATTGCACGAAATTGCCGGAGCCCTCCCCTACGGCGTGCCTCATAATCATATCGTGGTTATGGCGCGTAAAACCCCAGATATTATTATTGTCAGCAGCACGGAAAGAGAAAGAGAGAGAGAGAGAGACGTGCGGAGGTCAATATTGAGCGCTACAAACAACATCAATAATATGACGGATTGAAGAAGCACATTATTATGCGTATGGCCAAGTTGAAAATTGCTGCGAGATAAACCTTGCTACACAGATTTGGCGCGAGAAATAGTTCTCCTCGCTTAGCCACGAGATTATGGCGTGACCTCGCGCTCTTTCTCTTTTCCTTTATTATTATTATTTTTTTTTGCACAGAGCTGATTGTTGAAAATATGAACAGGAATTGTGTGTATTCTTGAATTTACATATAAGCGGCGACGGTGTTGGCAGTACGCCCGAGCACGCTTGATCTAAGGGAGATAGCACACTCCAGCCACCCAAAGTTCGAGTGATTTCTATCTATTTTACCTACACCACTCGGGTATACGAACACCCCCGTATAGCCGAAAGCTGTAAAGTTTATACGTGTTGCACGTTATACGTGGTGCAGCGACGTTCTCATCTACATACACCGGCCACAAGTTCCATGGTGTCCCAGAAGAAAGAAAACATCTGGCCACTTAAAGACGCCGTCGTGCTACATTGTTTGTCCTTACACAACGTGGCTTGCTGATTGCTACAGTGTAACTGCAGCGCTCTGCGTCGCTTACCAATACGAGGCAATGTGCCCTGCCACGAGCAATATCGATTCGTTGCCACAGATACTATACGTGAAAGCAAAGTCATTGAACTGCAGCCGCCCTCGTGTAACGTAAAGAGCCCTTGAAACGTGCGCAGACTGGCTCGACTCGTTATCGCTAGATCTGTCGTCTTATCGCGGCCTATCTGCCCTTACGCGAACACTATATCGCTACCTTCAAGGTCCTACGGGCCGCTATATAGATGTATCTGCTAGCAGTTCCACACTATCGACAGCGCTTCAAGGACGTCACGTTAAATGCTCGCAGGCTAGATAGTAACTTCTGAGGTGTTACGTGCCAAAACCACGATATGATTACGAGGCACGCCGTAGTGGAAGGCGCCGGAAATTTCGACTATTTGGTGTTCTTTTTAACGTGCGCTGACATCGCACAGTATACACGGGCCTCTAGCATTTCGCCTACATCGAAATGCGATCGCCGCGGCCGGGATCGAATCCGCGATCTTCGGGTCAGTAGCCGATCACTGTAACCACTGTACCACCGCGTCCGGGCAACTCGTAGGCTAGAGAATGGTACATATTGCGTCTCTTTGGCATATAAATGTCTGTAAAGTCTGCATCGCATGCGCAACGCATCTATGTAAATCAAAGCATGTGATATACTTCCTTAGACGAATAGGGTTCGTATACCCTTTCAGGATGGCTTCTAAACGCTCCTAAGTGATGCCCTTAAGCTCTAAGTGAGACCCTTAAACGCGATACCCTTAAGCTCCTGTACCCTAGATTTCTTTTTCCTTAAAGAAAAACATTTCAATTATCGTTATTAATGCTTGTATGCGAGTTACAGCCATCCCCAAATTAGTCTCACATCATTTCGCTATACCCAGGTGAGATTCATGGACTGGATTTGGAAAACTGAGACGGGGCTCCTAACACAAAACAATGTATCTATGTTTGCACGTTTTCACATCAAACAAGTTTAGACTTGACAGGTGAAAGAATGTCTCATTTTGTGGCACTGAGCAAAACATTCAATACTGGAGAGGTGGTGACTTCACTCTGCACATGAATGGATGCAGTTACAGGAGGTTTTTGTAGCGTTCACTCTGCTTGAAAGGCCCCACACACAATGCATTTTTTTTCGCAATTCAGATGACCACACCTAACGCCCTTATCAAGATTTTCCTATCTTCAGTGTCCCGTTTGGATTCACGGGGTTAGATTAGGTATGTTGCGAAATTGCGACAAGAGGCTAGAAGGGATTAGAAGTTCTTTCAGCCTCAAGGAATTACTCTTTATTGTTTACTCCATGCATTCAACTGACGACGATGCATGGACGACGTTTTTCACCTCGAACAGTTGCGTTTATGCCACTGGGGTCATAATAACAATTACGTCCCAGAAGCACGATACGATTATCAGAGATGCCTTAGTGGAGGGCTCCGGAAATTTCGACCACCTGGTGTTCTTTAACGTGCGCCTAAATATAAGCACAAGGGCCTTTAACATTTCGCCTCCATCGGCTACCGCGGCCGGGATTCGATCCCGCGACCTTCGGGCCAGCAGTCAAGCACCATATCCATTAGACAACAGCGGTGGGTGCCGCTGTAGTCATAATGCACCCGAAAAACCAAACGAGTAATTACCACCGATGCTGTACAACGTACAGCAGTCATTCCTCATCGCCTGTGAATCGTGCATTCTTCAAATGATGTTGTTCATTCGTGCCTGAACGTGCCTGAATTTTCATTCACGCCACACCTGACGCTATTTGCATTGAGCTTTCGCAGGAAAACGAGAAACTGCAGAGTTAGCCCAGAAATGCGGACACTCCGTTGCATCAGGAGATGCTTGTCCCGGCGGTCTGACACACGCGTTTCTTTTTGCCTTTTTCTTGCTATCCCTTCTTGTCTCGCAGACCAACCTGATAAAACGAAACGCTATAGCCTCCGGCGACCGCTCGTTAATTACCATAATCACCACGCGCTATCTGCGTGTGAATGGCGAAGCCTTTAGTGCCGGCAGAGTCCGGCCACGTCGATTGCACGCGTAGCGGGCATATTAATGGCGGCAGTCGTTAAAGCGCAGATAACGGCTTATCTTAACAAATGTCGCTCGCCCCGATAAACTCCGCGTACAAGAGGGAAAGGAAAGAATGGCGACGAGGATTAGAGTTCCCTCGCCGTGGACAGGAAATCTCGAAGTGTGCCTTAAGCCAAGGAGAATGCAATTTATGCGCATCGTGGCGAATCGCATCTCTGCAATCGGGTGCAGGCGTGAAGAAGAAAGAGCCTGAATAAAGAAGCATTAGCTTCCCGCTCCCGTGCGCCATCGGTCAAGATAATGGTCATGCTGGACCAGATGGTTAAACGCGATCTGTCTTGACATTCCAAGTAGTTAGACGTCGTCAGGATACTCAAAGCTTCCTCCTCTTCATCTCTCTGCGTGCGCAACTCATTAGTGGTTGGCCCGCGGCGGCATCTCTATTTCTTCCTTTTTCTTGGTTTTCTTTTTCAGTCGCCTCATTTCCATCGCTTCTTTTTCCTGCATGCTTTCTGTACTGAGACGGCGCAATGTAAAAGTGCAGCTTACTCGGGCTCCCGTTAGACCGGGCATCTGCTGATCTATCGATAACGTTCGATACCGTATAAATAACATAGAGGTCATGAGACACCGTGTCCTGTATGGCCCTAGAATAATATCGGTGCCTTCGATTCGCCGACATGCATTCAAGGCTCGGTTCACGAACGTTTCTGCTCTCCTCCCTCATCTGAATACTGAGAGCTCCGCAGCGGGAATCGAACATGCGACCTCGCGTTAAATAGCGACGCGTCGCAGTCATCGAGTCGATGCCTCTTAAGACAGAATATCCTCCTTTGGGAACGAGAGATAGAGATACTTGAAGTTCATGGTATTTCATCAAAAGACGAGGGCCTTTCAGACGCCTTCGTCTTTTATTGTGCACAGAGGGCAAATGCGAGAAGCCTTGTTCTAAATCTCGTGCTGCCGCACTCGATCATAATCAGCATTGATGATGAGCTCACTATAGCTTCTAGCGCAAGGAGATTTCCGCGTATTAAAGCTCACTCTCAGAAAACGCTCATAAAAAAATGGGGAGGGGCGAAGCATGTAGGGAAGGGTGCTTCAGCTCCGCTAACGTAAAACCTGTGAAGTGGCGAAACATATAGTGTGCGCCGGTGTTTCCCACAGCGAAATCACTGCTAATGGGCAATAAGAGACAAGAAGAAAGATTATACACAGAGACCCGCAGTCCGCTTTTAGTTAACGTACACACTGCGAATCGTTATTTTTCAGCTACGCACAAGAGAAATCTCCCACCGGCACTACATTGCAGGTCAAGATTCAGTGCCTGTATATACGGGGTGGCCGGTGAACGGTTGTGCAGCGCGAGCAGTCGGTTTTAGGGGCGAAGCTCCTTAAAGGGGCCCTGCACCCATATTTTACCCTCCGATTTTTACATCGGAACGCGTTCCTTGTATCGTCCTGAGATGAAGGCAAAAAGAATTTCGGAGATAGACGCACGGAAACGGAAGTTATTGAACTTACAAATTCAAAATAAAAGCAGGCGACAGAAATTGGCGTACCCTTTCGTATTTCACTCGCCCAGTGACGTGTCACTGGAGTTTTGTCTGCTTCCTATCATAACGCGACTTACATTTTGCCATACCGGAACCCCGCAGCACATGGTGGTCTTCTAGTCGCAAGCGGGCGCCGCTCCTTTTGACGGCTTCTGTGCCGCACAAGTTTACTCAACACAATGCCGGCAGGTGACAAATACCAAAGACGACACCAGCAGTTGATGGTAGGTACGCAAACACACCTAGACACCTCGAGCACATGGAAAATCTGTGTAGGGCAGAAATGCAAAGCACAGTGTATTGATGTAGGCTGCGCCTTGAGTAGGTCGTTCGGCATCGCCATCTGTGTCGCAGTTTCTGATAAGTTAAAATCGATGCACAAATTGGTGTTCTTTTCGCAGCTGTAACGAGCATTAAACACATTAAAATGAGTAAATTCCACATACTGAGTGTGTCGCAAGCGTTTACTATATGTTATTTATTTCCCACCAATGAAAACGAGCAGCATAAGTCACGCACGCTACCTCACTTCCTGTAGCAGAAATTGTCGTTGTACGACGCTGCAGTCGGCGCGGAAACCCATTTCGGAAGCAAATTAAGATATCAGACGCTTCGTTCTCGCCGCTTTCGTTGGTGCCACAGCAGTCATCAAGACCCATAGAAAGCAAACGGCCGATAAAAACAACGTGCATAATTGAGGGTGCAGGGCCCCTTTAAGGCGGCACCCATTCGTCCCTCGTCGTAGTGCGTAACCAGTCTTACGCTTTGACCTCCAAGGTGGTGCCGGTGGGAGATTTTTCCTGTGCGTTGTTGAACAATAAAAAATTCGCAGCGTGCGCGTTAACTAAAAGCCGAATTCTTCTGTCTCTCATTCCCCATTAGCAGCCATTGGCATGTTCCAGTAGGAAACGTTAGTAGAAGTAGAAGTGTAAGTGTTAGCTAAAAGCCGACTTCTTCTGTCTCTCATTCCCATTAGCAGCCATTGTTTACCTCCAAGGTAGTGCCTGGTGAGATTTCTCCTGTGCGTGATTAAACAATAAAAATTTTGTTCAAAACGCCGTTGATTGATGAAATAAACCAACGAAAGACGCCAGATGTTTTCTAAAAGCAAAACGAAAGAACACCAGATGTTTCTAAAGCAAAACGAAAAGACGCCAGCTGCTTAACGAAAGACGCCAGATGTTTTCTAAAGCAATGGTTTTCTAAACAATGAAAATTCACAGCGTACATGTAAAATTAAAGTGAGCTGCAAGTCGTCATAACTCATCGAACCTTTAGTATAAACGCGCCCGATCTCACGTCGGTGATGATGTACTGGGCAGAATTCACAGAAGATTCACGGTTTACCGATGAACCTCCGCAGCTTCGCCCACTCATCATCATTCACTCCGTGGATATGCTGTGATTTTTTTTCAATCAAGGAACTCGCCAGCAGACGCTGCCTGCGTCGGCGTTGTCTCTTGCGGGCGAGGGTGCGTTCTCGTTGCTTGCGAGCTGGTAGTTCAGCGTTCGTCGCAGAAAAAGCGTTCCCATAGTCGAAACACGCCGTTCGCTCTCTCTAGCCACACGGTGAGCGCTGAGGCAGTGGTTGAGGTGTCCTCACTTGAGAGACAGTTATCGTGCACTCTACACCCAATTTTCATTTTCATTTCCTTCTTCCTTTTAAGAATCACCCCCCCCCCCCCTCTCTTGCGCTCAAGCAAGTGGCCGCCACGGCAGCACACAACGACGACGATGCACGTCCACACGCCGAGACCCTAAGGTGCTTCGCCCCTAAAACTTAAAGTACGCTTCGCCTTCAAGAGAAAACTCCCTCCTACAGTGCAATCTGCCCCGTTCGCATAACCTTCTCAGTCGCTGCCCTGCCTTCGCTTAACGGTGAACAAATCTACCGTGCCGCAAGGAAAGGAACGTCTGTGCGAGTACCACTGGCCGTCTCAAACAGTCAAACTATCCTAGAATGCTTACTGCAAGTACAGTTGCGAAGTGCCCACTACGCCACAATTCCTCCTTTTGCGAATTGGCGAAGCAACCACGACGCGCCCGTAAGGCAAAACGCGCACCTGCGCACTTTGTTCATGCTGTTGCAGATGATGATCATGATTAATTATGTTTGAGCACGTTGTAAAGTGTGGGCTTTTAAGCCACGTATGCGCACTCGTTGTGCAATTCACATGTTTCTACGTCTGGTGCGATTCTACGCTTCCGTCACGCAATATCACATACGCCGACACTCCTCCCACTACATGGCATTCGTATAAGTATTTTTTTTTTCCGAATCGGTTTCAAGCTCTGGCACAGCTCTGTGATAGATCACCTGCTTGCCACGCGGAAGACCTGGATTCGATTCCCACTCGAGCGGATAACTTTTATTTATTTAGATCTATCTCGATATTTCGCTCACAACCGACGGCGCCCATGTCGACACCGGAATTCCAGCGAAGCGAGCTCTTTAACGCTATCGCGTTAATGTAATTTCGTTCGTTGGACTTGCGATCATTTTTGCTCAGGTTTTATCGTAAATCCAGATGTGTGGGACAAAATACTCTGTACAATGTCCACCCCAAATCTCACCAAAAATTATTGTGAAAGTCACTTGACCTTTCGCAACAAAATCCATGTGAGGAATATATGTTGGACATGTGAAAGGTAATATGTGGAGTATGTATGGACTGCAGAGGAGGCATGCGAGACAATATAAAAAGAGAAAGAAAGAAGGAAGGAGAAAGGTTGCGAGGTTAACCAGGACAGAAAATGAGATGACAAGTGACTACTGAGATGACAATTATCGACTGGTTCGTTGCTCACTCACTCACTCACTCACTCACTCACTCACTCACTCACTCACTCACTCACTCACTCACTCACTCACTCACTCACTCACTCACTCACTCACTTCATCAGTATTTTTGTACCATTGACGGTTCGGTTGAACATTATTACTAGCAAAAAACCGGGAAGCCGTCTAGGCTGCAGACTGTTCCATAAACATTTGAGGAAGTATGGAATGCAAGTACACCTTTCGTTGAGGTAGTCAGTTCCGTACTTTCGATTAACTTAACCGCATTAAAGGGAATACTGGATCAAGTCAAACCATGAATGATTACTGAATAATTTAGATTTAAGCTCTCAGAGGTTCTATAAACATCGAATAGGATCGCTAGATGCCTGTAGACCTACAGGTCTCCCTGTTCGGAGACCTGTAGCATCGATATGCTGCAGGTCTCCCAACGTAGCACCCGAAATACTTCTACAACGGCCGCCATCGGCACTTTAAATTCACCACAACCTTTACCGACAGTGCTACTATACTACGACTCTATTACTGTCTTTCCTGTCTTGATTCATGCGCCCTGGGCGTTCTGGAATTGCCTGATATGTGGTGTCATTTTCGACGTATCGGCCGCGGTCACGACAACAGGAGAAGGATAAGTGCCTCAATTGGGGTGATTGCTGTCATCCACGATATCGATATATAATGCGGTGCCTATATAGAGGCGAGCAGGCCTAACTCTGAACTCACTATAGTAGCCATACCTTAATGGCGTGTCATTGCACCTCCGCCACATGCGAACCATCTCAGGCGTAGCGCGAGATCTGCCCACCGATGCGGGATGTAACGGATCTCATTTTCTCAACCGCCCCTAGAGGAGGAAAACTAGGAATGCGAGTAGTGTGCGTCGCCAACGGGCGCACGTGTATACATGGATTGTAATGACCGGGAAACCGGACTCACGGACGAACTCGCCTCGGCTGTTGTGCTGATGTATCAGTATACTCAGTGCGCAACGCCAGTAATTAGATATATATCGCGTGTGACCGCAGCGTGAATGGGTGTCATTGCTGCGACAGTGCAGTTTGCCGATTTGTGCAGTTCCTCCCTCAGTTCCTCCCATGCGTTGAAATGACTGCACTTTCGTTTTGGTGCCTGCTAATCAGTCTGTCCCTTGGTCCGGTTGAGAACTGGTTTTGGCATGCGTTGGATAAGCAGCACAAGAAAGATACATTAGGACAAATATGTATATCTCTAATCCAACGCAACATCCAATGTTGTATAAGAATACCAATATCATTGCGACGTTCCCTGAAATTACCGCAGGAGGACTGACGGACGTGCCACAGTCGGGCAAGCAATGACCCACCTCACTCTTAGCAATTACGCATTCCCAGAAAGCTTCCGTGACCGGAAGTAGTTGGGGCTTAACGCATATACTGTGAATGGAACTGAAAACAAAGTTTGCTCGTGAGCTTGGGTTACACCTCACTGTCTCATCCTCATTGTCGCGCATCATTGCATGGACGTCGGGAGGATATTGTCTTCGGAGTGGAAAAGGGGGGGGGGGGGTGCGTTTATGGGGCTTGGGGGACGGGTGTTGGCGGGGCTTGGGAGGGAGGAGGTAGTAAGTGGCCCATTTGCACCCCCCTGCCGACTCCAACCATGCATCATAGTATACCTTCCTTTTTGTTTCTTCGCTTTTTAATAAGCTAGTCAATACCGCTCCTCCCTTTCTAGTGACATTTCTTGCCCCTTTCTTATCAGTAAACGCTTAGTTTTTTTTTTACACATCTGTCGATGCTTTGACACGGTTTGAGCTCAAACCGTTTGTATCGAGGACGCCACACAGTTATAAGTTAGCCTAACTGTAGTCTAATTAATGTAACTTAACCAAATTTTAGTAAGGTGGCGCCGGAATATGAAGCATGTCATCCGCATTTCAGTTGACTATGTAGTTGGCGTATTAACGACTAGCATCACACTCATCCTCTAGACCCAGTTGATTCATCTACACATTCTCTTTATCTGCATAAGCAGGTACACTATCATATCACAACGTAGAGCGTTGTCGCTTATGCCAGAACGTCAGAGCACAATGAGACTGCGTGTCTTGATGTTCCGTTCGGCCAGCTGCCGTCTCTCGTGTCCATTGCAGGCGTAATCTGCTGCTAACAGTGGATATTGAATTTGTTGACCCCTTTCAAACTTGTCATTCAAATGGTGCTAGCTTTCGCTTTAACCGTTAGGCTACGCATGTACACCTAAAAGGACCATGCCGCGTGTGGGGGCAGAAGCAGAGTTATCAACGGGCCCGAGGAGCAAACCGCCTCGTACAGGCTACCGCTGCCAGCTTGAAATACAAGCGTGTAACGTAGACAAGGACTTAATAACCCAGGGACAAGCGCTTATCCGTGTGTTATTAAGTCCTTGTCTACGTTACGCACTCGTATTTCAAGCAAGCAGAATGAATCACCAACTAGCCCAGTCAGCCATTTTGACAAGTTATGCTGCCAATGCGAGCTGCGCGCCGCAACATTCCGACGTGGCGGTGATGAGGGTGCTTTTTACAGGTACTCCGATGCGCGTCGCTGATAGACACATATGCCAATAGACTGCAGACACGAATAGTGTGGCATGCGGTCGAGGAGAAAGGTGGTCCATCGCCATCACGCCCCCGGCGCTCCTGTCTGCACTTTTCCTTATCAACGTTTTCCCATGTCCTCTCCGCCCATGCCCTGCGGTCTCGGACGTCGTCGTTGGCCGCTTTTCCTCATTTAAACAGAAGCCGGTGACGCAAAGGCATTGCGAGCCTATATCCCCGTGCGTGTGTATATAAGCGTGACTCTTCCTGCTGTTGGCTGCTATGGTGCGTGTGTGTGTGTGTGTGTGTGTGTGTCCATGCTGGCTAGTCGGATAATCACGCGGGCATCTATAGCTGCTGAAAAAGCGCAACCCTTCTTTCGACGTAACTGGCGCCGGGGGCGTGTAGAAGGCGAACAGGTTACACGGAATGGGAGAAGGAGGGAAGGCTGTTAGGCGGCGACGGGCAACTACTCTGTCGATCACTTACGCGGCATGGCCATCGGGGAGCTCGTGAAGGTCCACGAGTTGGTGGCACTGTTTACGCTACAGACGTTGTTTGCAATAGCGCAAGCAGGAGTTTTTCTTTTTTTTTTTCTCGGGGGGAAGGGGGGGTTCAACCATATTTTACGCATGTTCGTGCATGTTTTTGGTATGTGTGCATGTATAATACATATGCAAAATTGAAAATTTTCAGGGAGAGGAAGACGTGTCAGGTTTAAACCTCCTAACCCCTCCCCCTACCCCCCTCCGACTGCGCCACTGGGTGCTTGTTTCCTATTAGTGCACGCGTTTTGCCTGGCTTCTGCCAGAGCGCGTATCCTTCTGGGAGGCCTTTCCTGAGAGACAGCATGAAGCTTATAATCTTACGCCAGGCAAGAATGAGGAGGAGAACGTGAACGAGTGCCTGTTGGAAAAGTTCAATGTATATCCTACTGCGCGTTTAGAAAAGAAAAATGAACGAATCGAAGAATGCAAATTCAATGCATAGTTGCGTTACGTAAGATGTACCTTTAACGCGTTTTTTTCCCTCATTTCATTCTTTTTTGGAGAAAGAATAGAAAAAGCGACCTTGATGGTATCGCGTTTCCGAGAATTTCTTCGGCCGCGGAGGCGTCGGCAATACCACCTACTCGTTCAAATCCTATAGGTTGCGACAGCGATTGCTATAGGAACGTTTGATATTGAGGAGCTCCAAATTTATAGCAACAGTTGGGTGCTCCCTAACCCCATAAAGATGAACGATCTATTAACAGTCACAACGAGTAATCCAATATGCAGGATTGCAGGGTTTGAAGGAAACAAAAGAAGCCATTCAACAAAAGCCGTCCGCCTTCAAAAATCGCTAAACTGTACATCTTCACTGCTTTGAGGACGGCGGAACAGCTATTCCAGTGCACAAGAACCTATACCGAGGACGATTGACCAATTTGATGCCAAATTAGACTGTGAGGAAATGAAAAAATCAAATCAAGGACTGTCGCTGATGTTCTCTTCGCAGCCGCAGATCTCCAGAATTAAGGTTGGTTGGTAAATCTATGTAGTGCTGTAGATATCATAAAGCCGACTCCCAATTAACCGAAAGAGAAGAGATGCCTCCCGTCACTGCATGCAATACTGGCTTGATGTCGGATCACAACGAGATATTTCAGTTGACGCGGTACTTTGTGCGCCTTGTATTCGTGTAAGTTACTTTTCAAACTTGAAAGGTTAGGAATAAGCAAAGAAGTATTAAAATTGATAGAGGCCTATTTCTCTGCGCGTCAACAAGCTGTAAGAATTGAAAAGTACACTTCAAGACCACTGCGCGTGTACTCGGAGGTTCCCCAAGAATCTGTTTTAGGACCAATTCTTTGTCGGACATTTGTTAATGATATATGTTCAATAGTAGAGGCTCCAACTAAAATGAAATTTGTTGCAGATTACTGCTTGATTTATTCCCCAGTAACTTGCGAAAGTGATCAAATTAATCTGAACAGGCGCTTGGGACATGGGAATAAACTATAGCAAGACAACATCCACGCATATTCACTTGGGAATTGTCATTCATGTATCATATCGGAAATCACCCTTTAATCAATGCCGCTTGCTTCAAAAACCTAGGAGTTAGTATTATGCACACATTACAATGACACTCACGTATAGAAGAAATATGGGAGAAGGAAAGGCAGGGAGGTTAACCAGTTTAGCAAAATGGGTTTGCTACCCTACACATAGAAACAGGGTGGGGGAGATTTAAAGACGGAGAGGGAAGAGAGAGAGAAAGATAGCACATGGAGCAGATAGATAACAACTGTTCTAAGGCTTTTAAACAAAAAACTGTGTTTCCTAAAGAAATACTGGGACATTCCGCACCGGATGTAAAACTAACGGCTTACAAAACATTCATACGACCACTTTTGGAGTACACTAGTATTGTGTGGTCGCCCCACCAGAAGGTTTTGTGGACAAAAATCGAGAGAATAGAAAAATTAGCAGTCCGTTTTATATGCGGTAAATATTGATGCACACACTCCGTGACGGAGTATGTGCATCACACACTCCTGTGAGCTTGAGTTTTTGGAATATCGAAGGCGCAAACATCGCCTCAAATTTCTTTTTAAAATTATGAGCAGGCAAACATAAATAAATAAGGATTTATATCTTCAGCCTCCTGGAAGGCGATGTGATCCTCTTAATAATAGTAGAGCTATTCAACCTCCTTCTAAAAAGACAGGGCGTGCAAACACGGACACAAGAAAGAAGTCAGGACACCACAAGAAGGTGTCGTGACTGTAGTCAGCAGCTACTCCAGTGCCACATACTTTCGAGAGCAAAATATAGTCGACGTGCTTTACAGGGCCACAAAACCCATAGCATTTCCTACAATATTTACTAAAGGGAACTCTGGCGCTGCCATCGTTCAGCCAACATGGGAATGATGCGTAGTACGAGGGGCGATCAAAAAGTTTTTCAACTCGCATATCATGAAAACTGGCAGACCTCAGAAAAAAAGTATTTTTCAGCATACTCTCTCCGCACACTAATGAACTTCTCCGATTTTGACGGAAGGCGTTTGATACGGTGCAAAAAAAAAAAAAACCTTTCTTCCTGGTTGCCATGCCACTCTGCGGGAGTTTGAAGCGGCTTCAAGTAGTCAAACCTCGTTCCCTTGAGGTGTTTGTTCATATTCAGAAATAGATAAAGGTCACCCGGGGTCAGGTCGGCACTGTAGGGTGGGTGGTCCAGCTGTTCGAGAGCACACTCTCGAATGTCACCCTGGGCCACACAAGACCTGTGAACCGGGACGTTGTTGTGCAGGAGGAGGACACCTCTTGTCACCAATCCTCGTCGTTTTTCCACGATGGCCTTCCGCAGTTTTCGAAGAATGTTCGCGTAGTATTCGCCTGTGACTGTCCTACTCTTTTCATGATACTGAATGAGTAGGACCCCCTTTGCGCCCCAGAAATGTGTCGCCATCACTTTCCTTCCTGAGCGTTGGGTCTTGAACTTTTTGGTGGGACGGGACCACAGATACCTCCACTGCATAGACTCGTGTTCTGTTTCTGGGTCCCAGCGATACAGCCACATTCATAGCCATTCACAAGGCCTGAGAGAAAATCTTCTGGAACGCTTGAATAGAGGTGCAAAACTTCCCTTGATGAATGAACGCTGTGGTGTCCGTCTTGCGCTGAGATGTTCCGTGGCACCCATCGCGCCGAAACCCTGAACATACCCAAAACATCATGGATGATTGTGAAAGCACTGTCATAAGAAATGTTCAATTCTTCAGCAACATCGGGCACCTTGATTCGGCGATTATTTATGATAAGACTCTCTGCAGGGGCTGAATTTTCCAAATCGGTTGAAGTGCTTGGCTGCCCTGACCTTGGGTCGTCTTGCGCTTTCACGCGGCCACGTTTAAACTCATTGAACCACCGAGTCACTGTAGCATATGAAGGCCATTTGCCCATACACATTCACCATCCTACTGTGGATTATTTCGGCGGAATTCCCTTCTTTGCATAAAAAGTTGATAACGCTCCGTTAGTCGAGCTTGAAATCGTGGGAGGACGCCATGTTTGACTGACTTATGCCGACCAAATAACGAATTCAAATGCTTGATATTAAGACGATGCTCGGTTGCAGAGATGACCTAAACAAAACGCAGTGAGAGATCAATGTGAGATATTTGGTTATAGCCTAGTTGTAAAACATTTTGGTCTCCCCTCGTACATGGATTTACCTAATGTTCGTGCACTTGTGGCTTTGTTTTGACTTTTGTTTCGGATAAAAGAATGGATCGTTGTGAACTTCGTGAGTCGATCTGAATTGGTGAGCCTAAAAAGGTGAAGGTGGTGAAGTGTCTCTGTTGAACGTCTGCCGAACTTCGTCTTGCGACAAAGCGGCTGCAGGCCACGCGGAGCCACGGAGCCGAAAGAACGAAGCTTAGATTAGTCCACGTATTACCCACCATTCCCATGCTGGCTGAAGCGCCATGCGTTGCAGCTCCCGCAGACACTACCGCCAGATTTCCCTCTAGTGCATTATTAGGAAACTCTATGGCTAAACCACTTGAACCACTCCGAATTCAAAGCCGACAGTGTGGTTTTCTTTCTCGCCTTCAGTACCCTTCCTACGGGGCGATATCTCCTCCTCGCCACTTATTTCTTCATAAAGCACGTGTACAATACCTGCACTAAGCGTTCAGCTTATCAGGATTTTGCGCTTGTCGGCTACGCGCTGTTATGTCCGCTTGCTCATTCGGAGACACACAAAACGAAGTAAAACCGGTTGATCGTGCGCGATAGTCGTGCGAGACGCGGAAGAACGGGTCCGCGACTGCATTGCAAAGCCGGATGGGAGACAATTCACAACCGATATTTCTCATATATGGACCGATCTAGAGTATGTACCTTATTATCATATGCGTGCGCAGAGGGGGGCAGGGGGGCGGCTGCCCCCCTAGTCACCTAAGAAGGGGGGGGGGGCGCAATGTCTGCCTCATACATTGACTTAATAGGGAGGGGTACGTTGCGATAAACCTTCGCCCGCCTTCGCCCCCCATTGAAGGGGAACCCTGCGCACGCCTATGCTTATTATTGACGTCACGTGAATCACCCTTCTGGCGTCACGAAGTGCACCAGAAAGACGAGAAACGCCAAGAGAGAATAACGCGCTTGTTTTTTGTGTTTGCAGAGGCTGTTTGGGAGCCCTTTAAATATTACAAAAATGTTGAGCCCTCGTCGATATCGCTTTCGCGACTCCATGGAGAGCGAGACGCTGTTTCCGAGCTGAAGCCAAAATTATGCGCCGTCAATTGAAATGCATATCAGACGCTCGCGACCGCCACAGAATTCGTTATTTATCGCTTCCGATTGCGCAAAAGAGAGCGATGAAGAAGCGTGCCGCGAAACCCAATCGACGTCTTTGTGACGTAGATCCCAACTCTGTGACGCGCATTTCGCAGTTTTGTACCTTGGAATGTCAAATCAGGGGCCTTACGCAACTTGCCGGGTTAGCATTAAGGTTACGCGGCCGGGGAACGTGTGCGTCATTTCACAGACCAGACCATTAGACAAAGTCCGGTTTCACGCTGCTTAAACGCGAAATTATGCGGCGTGTATTCCAACTGATGTGCATGCTAAGAAACATGCGTTCAAATACAGATGTCTTACATTACGGCAGCTAATTGGACGCTGGCGCTTCGTAATATGAACTGTGCACATAATACTGTCCTGTACCTGTGTCGATAAATTCACTCACCACCATAGACAGCCGCAAAATACGGCCTAACGCACTAACATGCAACGAACAGATGTCGGGGACGATGTTGTCGATACTCACCTGCAGCTCCGACCTGTTCTGCTCCTCATCTTCTTCTTTTCCTTCTTAGTCGAGCTACTCATCCTCCCTGGCATCCGTCCGAAAGTTTTCTGCACCTAACGTGTTTTTTTCCACAGCCTCTAAGATCGGAGGCATTGCAACCTTTCTGCACCTCACCTTGTTTTGCGCTGGCTCCGTGATCTGCTTACGGTTGACCAAGCCACGATGTCATGAGATGATGGCATCATGTGACGTCGTGACAACGTCATAGTGACGTCATAATTGCACAAATTACGGCGATCTGTGACGTCATCACGCTATGACGATTTTTTTTTTCATCACTCGGGTTGACGCCGCCGACGCCGATGGTAAGTTTTCGTGTTTGATGAGGCATCTAAGGCTCTCGCCTTAAAATATTATCTGGGGTTTAACGTCCCAAAACTACGATGCGATTTTAAGGTACGCCGTAGTGGCGGGCTCCTGAAATTTCGTCCACCTGGGGCTCTTGAACGGGCATATAAATCTAAGTACACGGGTCTCTAGCATTTTGCGTCCATCGAAATGCGACCACCGCAGCCCGGTTCGAACCCGCGACATTCGGGTCAGCAGCCGAAAACCGTAACCACTACACGCCTCCGTGGCGGAATTATTGCGAGTAAACATGATGATGACTGCGAGAGAGAAGGAAAAAAAAATGCCGAAATAAACATTAAAAAATTAACATTTATCTCCGTTGAACTTTCGTGTCGCAAATTTTTCAGCGCGTACCATGGTCTGCATAATTGCACAGGATTCAACCTTATAGTTTCTTTCGTGGCAGACGCCGCTCCAACTCGCCGTCATATTAAAATATTTTATAGCTAATAATGGTAAGAGTGCTATCCATGGGACAAACCCTTAATTGCATAAAATTTTCAGAGTGTAAAGCATGAGCAAAATATATTTAGGCATAACGAAACATTACCCGAGTACCAGGAACTATTTGACATTTTGACCGCACAAAGAAGACGAGGACAGAGGGAGGTACGACGACACGGGCGGTAAGCACCAATTAGGCCAAACGCAAGCTCTCCTGTACCAGGAACTAAGCGCAAAAATCTCCCTCTGTTGTGCCCGCGCGACCAACCTCTCATTCTTGTTCCATTCGAATATAATACCAAGGTCCGGGTATATGCTAAATAGGATTATAAAGATTTATTTGAGGACACTAAAATGCATGGAATCTTTTCAACGAGATACATTAAAAGCTATAAAGCCGTTAAAATTCAATTCTGCAGTTTTACGCGCTAAAACCATGATTAGATTATTATGTTGGTCAGAGTGGACGTTGTCTGAATGATATGCTTCGGGAGCATCGCTAAAATGTGTCTGAAACGAGAGGCGAGTGTTTGGATGAGCACTGTATAAATAGCATGCATAATCAGGCAATGGCCACAAAAATGCCCGCGTGTATTCCGGTACGTATATGATGACTGCTCAATTGTTAGCAAAAATAGTAATCAGTTAACCCGCGAGATCATCTATGCGGAACTTATTGACAGGTTGAATGACAAAAGCGTCTCAAAACCATCAATCGCCCTTTCTAGGAAAGAGTTATCTTTCTTGCGCAAATATACAAATTATCTGCGGGCGGTGCGCACGTGATGGGTCACGGGTTTTTCGCCATACAAGTGGTTCCTTGTTTTGAGATAAAATATTGTTGTAAGTCGGCGCTCGACTGTCTTTTAGTTTTCT
>NC_051178.1:185938058-186003177 GCF_013339695.2 Rhipicephalus sanguineus
ATTGCTCTGTATTTTGCACACGTTACATAGTTCACCATTGGAGCATGAACGCACAGACGCCTTCTCTCTCACACACATACACACACACTCTCTCTCTCTCTCTCCCTGGTGTGTGCTAGGGTGTGTACAGTGTGGTGTGCAATGGTGCGTGCTATGTATAAGCAAAGTTCGGCTCCTCCTGACAAAAAGCTGTCTTTTCTCTCACTTTCAGTTCTCATTTCCTTAGAAATTTTACATTTCATTTAAATACTATGGGGTTAGCTGCCTTTATGCCTTACTTGTGTAGTGGTTAAAAGGGGAAATCACTTTGCAGCTTCCAGCATGACAGCCAGCTTCTTATGAGCATCTTCAATCAGAAGGATGAGACATCTAATTCATACTACCTGAGAGGTAAGGACTTTTATTGTTTTCCTTTTTTATGGATATTTCAAGTAGTATTTACATTATTGCTCTTATATTTCGTTTCATTATGTGGCCAGAGTGACTTTGTTTGATCCTGTACTTGGTTGCTCCTTGCAGAGATCCTCTTTGGTGTCCCCTGGAAAGAGACTGGAATAAAGAAGTTCTGTGTGCGGAACAGGCAGAGGGTCATTACTTTTGCCATCACCATTGTCCTGAACAAGTGGGAGCCCAGGTAAGTTAGATTCTACCTCATCCCTTTCCTTTCAGCCTTAGTATGAGGGCCCTGTTATTTGTTGAGATGGGGGCAGCAGGCTTTCGAAAAATTGTCGAAGCTTGCACTAAGCAGCGCAAGGCTTGAAACAGTAAAACTGGATGATTCTGAAGACTAATGTGGTTGCTTCTAAGTTGTTTCTAGGCCCTTAGCTAGGTGATGTAGGTTATTGCTAGGTTGCTTCTAGGTTGTTGCTAGGCTTTAGCTAGGTGATGCTAGGTTGTTTCTACGTTGATTCTCAGCGCAGAGAGGTTTGAGTTAAGCCACAGACAGTCACAGGCACGACACGGATGTCCAAACACCAGAGAGTGAAACTCGCGCTGAAACCAAGTTTTCGCACCTCTCATAGATCTACGTGCACGTCATCATTAGCGTAGGCCTTCCATTGCTTCGGGGTCTTCTTGCAGTCGCCGTTGCCTTTCCCGTTACCTAGTATTCTCTTGTTGTACGTACTCGGGGTCTTTGGCTTACCGCCGTTGCTTCGCAGCCATTTGTTGGGCTAACTGTTGCTTTCTTCATTTTTAGTAGACCAGGAACTATTTGCTAAACAGCTTTGCTGTTAAAATGAATAAAAAAAATGCTACAGAAGTCAGTACTGTAGAGCTAAGCTCCATGCAGAGTAGCAAAAGCTACTGATCGTGCCAATCGAACGAAAAAAAAAAAAAGAATTAGAAGGGCTCTCGCATTGCCCGCCTCTCATAGCCTTCTGTGTTACACTAAGTGAATGAAGCTGCTCCACCATTTCCTTTTCTGCAACCCACAGCAAGTTCGTGATACTGACGACTGGCATAATCCGTAGCCTTCATGTACTGCAGGGAATTGGTCAGATGGAATATTGAATTGGGGCAGATAAGTGGCAGTGCATAGTAACCTTATACCTTATATATAAGTAGCCTTATAGAATGCCAGTACAATACACAGAAAACATAACATATACAATGCGCGCATGCGGCGTTGCCTGCGTCCAACTCACCACGAGGGCCCGTCCACCCGACCTGCGGAATCGTACGCACGGACCCTGCCGTGAGCCGGCCATCCAGGCACGCTGCTAAACCCCAAAATAGAGCCGCCGCTGTTTCCTATGCACCAGCCTAACCTCTCTCCCACCAGGCGGTGCTACTTGCACCACCGCGCCAACCTTACGCCACATGATCACGATGCCACCACACGCTTGGCGGCTGTTAAAGCTAACTGCGGCTAATCCGTGAGACGCGCATGCGCCATGAGGCAAAAACAACTTTACAGGGGGTGCCGACAGCACCCCCACAAATGATATTTTTTCATAAGGTCTTCATCCATGCACAATGCACAATTGTCTAATCGTCTTTGTTGCTGCTACTGCTGCTTACCAAACTTCGTTTGCCAGAACAATCATGGATTAAGTTATCTTTCTTACCACCGAATGCATTGGAGATGCCTGTTACTGTGAAGCTCTTAGCAATTTGGGATATTGTCATTTGGGATATACCTTGTTATTTGGAATTCATGTGGGAGGGTCAGGGAACAAACAGGTTAAGGATATCATAGTTGAAATCAAGAAGGAGATATGAATATGGGCCGGGCACGTAGCACGTCGGCAGGATAACCGGTGGTCATTAAGGGTAACTGACTAGATTCCAAGAGATGGCAAACGCGTGAGGGGGAGACAGAAAATTAGGTGGGTAGAGGAGATTAAGAAGCTTGTAAGTATAACGTGGCAGCAGAAAGCACAGGACCGGGTTAATTGGTGGAACATGGGAAAGGCCTTTGCCCTGCAGTGGGCGTAGACAGGCTGATGATGATGATTTGGAATACATCGGTTAGAATTTCTGTCAATTTTTATTCTTGGTTGGATACATTTTCCCAAAGTTTTTGACTGCCAAGTTGGGGTGCTTCTTTAACACGAGTTTATGGTACCTACTTCATTATACAGGTCATTTCATTGTAAAGGTAATACACCCTAATGCTCACAATATAGCCAAGGCATAAGGAATCCTTTGTTATACATGTAATTTCGTTGTAGTAGATGCGTTTGACTGTGCACTGCAGCTTTTGAAAAACAAAAAAAAAGAAGATTTTGTGCAGAGAAAGCACAGGTACCATTTTTAGGTTATGTAGGATCCAAAAGGCTTTCAGTGAAACCCGGAAATATGATCAGTAGCTTTAGGTACCTTTGGTGGCTTCTGAATCTGATGCAGCTCTCATTTGTACCGTGTCTTGTCCTTTTGCCCAGTCTGGTGCACTCCCTTGAAGACAAGCTGCATCAGGCATATCCAGGGCACTCACACAACTCGTCATCTAAGGACCGGGATCAGCAAGAGATCGTTCACGTTCATTTCCAGTACCAGCACACACTGGCTGAATTTGTGCCTCTGGGCACAATTTATGTCATCCTGTTTCTATACATCTACTATTCCGTCCGTAAGTACACACCACAGTCATGCTTTACTTGTACAGTAGAGAGTCGGTAAGCAGAAACCACTAAAATGGAACGACAGCATCTAAGTTGCTTGGTCTTACAAATGCAAAAAAAAAAAGAAAAGATTCGTAAATGAAAACCAAAATTTTCACAACTCTCTGTAAATGGAACCACAGAGGCAAGCTCTAAAGGATGTTTACCAAAACAGGCACAATCTGAAATAGCTCTTTGTAAAACGCATCTTCTATCCTGAAAGCCATTTCTAATGGTCAGTGACAAAGACTTCAACAGGTGAATATGTGAAAGATTTTTAATACACCATGTACAGACCTGGACAGCTTCGTGGCATGCCACTCTTGCAACATGGAGGAAATCTAAATACATAAAGTAAAATCTTCTTAAATGGAAATTGCTTAAACGAAATCGTTACTTAAACAGAACAACTGCTTCTAATGTATAGTTGGTTTTGTATTGGGGGTGCTGCACACCTGTGCATATCTCTTTGTAAACAAGTCTCCTGTAAAATCGAATGCACATTATCCTAGTCCCATCAGGTTCATTTAATGAGATTCTACTGTACAGAGAAGCGAAATTTTTTAGGTATTACAGTGCACTTTTGACTCAGCGTGTGCAATTGTATGTTGTTCAACGATCAGTTAGAGCAAGAAGAGCTATGTTGTTTTAATAGTTCATCATCAGATTCTCAAAACCGAAACCAGCAAAGTTGAACCATTCTCGTCAACTGTGCCCCATACTACAGGACAGACTAGCTGCTATACCCACTTATTTGTGCATATGTAACGATGTTAAGAGGGTACAGGACAGACAGTGGTAGACCTTTACACATCTGTCCCAGTAAGCAGAACTTCTGATGACTTTAACATTACTTTGCTTGTCCCTTGATGTTCCATTTAACAAGACATTCTCTCTCTAAGGTTATGAGTAATGAATTTCTTTTCCTCCCCTTTTCCTTTTCGACAGAGTTCTTTACAAATACATTTTTAATTTGCTTTATAATTTAATGTTTGTTGCATCTCAGATAGAGTAGACTGATCTGCTTTGAATGAGTTTAGCTTCCTAGATGGTACATTTAACTTATTTGTAGAGTCCTCAAACATTTGGAAATTTGGAAGTGATGCTGTTTTTAAATAAAATTATTGGTTACCTCAAGAGGTATGCATGAAATAGCACAAATTTATAACTCCTCACTGAAATTTGGCTTTCACTTAAACTACCATGAAATATCTGTAGACCTACCTAAGGTGTACAATTTCCTTGTAATATGACATCTGTGTGCAAATTTTCTGAGTGTCTGACAAGACACCAAATAACACAATGCTGCTTTTCTTCACCCTGTTTCAGCTTTTCGGTGCAGTCTTTTTTTTTTTTAGTGTGAATGTAAAAGTGTATTTTTTCCTTTTGTTCTTTTTGTTGTGTAGGCAAAATAGAGCTGGTGAAGTCCAAGTGGGCGATATCTGTGAGTGCAGTTCTCACTGTGGTTATGTCACTATTTATGTCTGTTGGACTCTGCCTTTGGTTTGGCCTGAACCCTACGTTGAATGGAAGGTAAGTATGTCTCGCCATGTTGTCATGTTATTGCATTGCCATTGCAAAAAGCTTAGGTGAAATTTAGCAGTTCAAAATTTTACTTCTGCAATTATGTGTGGACTAGGTGAGCTTGAGCCAACCACCAATTAACTCTCTGAAAACAAGGCCACATTGGTTGTGCAGCTACTCCAAAAGTAGATAAAATTAAGCAGAATATTGCATCAGAGAAACTAGAAAAACCTACAGTTTTTTTTTCAAGTACAAGTTGCACTGTTGGTGTTGTTTCATATTTTTATTCATGTTGAAGACATTGGAGAAATCAATGAAAAATTGATCATCATTGATTGCAACTTGCTTCCTTGCACTGTGCTGGGGTGGTGATAGGTTTTGAACTGCCCTGCTTAAGGATTTACAGGAGCGTCAAAACTTCATTTTCAACTGTGCACATCTAATAGACTTGTGAAATGCAAGTTTGTGCTTTGAATTATTGTATATTCTTTTCAAAAAAAAAAAAAAAAAAAAAAAACCCTTCAATGGCACTGCTAAGTTGAAAAACACTGAAACAAGTGAATAGTAATGGTGCTCATATCATAACCATGTTACTTTATGACATGTTTTCAATTTCTCTCATTTCTTTCGCACTTTCTTTTATCGGTTGAGTTTTTGTAAATTCAGTATGATTATAGCACTTTATCTGCATGTTCTTGGTTACAAACAGCCTTTCCTAGCCTTTCATAATATGTACTGCGTTCACATGGGCTATATATGTATGTACTATGCAGTTGCGGATGTATTAAGGAATTACTAAAATTTTCCTCGTAGCTTCTTTTAGTGATATGTCACATTGCTTAAGGTCATAGTGCATTAACTAATACCTTTTTCTTTGACAGCCCTCTTGTATCACCACGGTCATCCTGCCTCCCCAGTGAGATCCTGCCGTACTTAGTCGTTGTCATTGGCCTGGAGAATATGTTGGTGCTAACCAAGTCGGTAGTGTCAACTCCAGTGCACGTTGGTGCCAAAGTTCGCCTTGCTCAAGGTGAGTTGACATTGATTATTGGACAGTGACCATGCTTAAAAATTCACCCTGTCTTACACTACACGAAAAAAAATTTGCTGCATCAGCTATGAATGCAAATGCTTATTTATTCCTGATTGGAAGGTGAGACAGTGCTGATTGCGAGACATGCTACTGAAAAAAATCTCGGGACACTCTTCATAATTGGATGACAGAGTGCTCTCTGTATTATGTACTTTGAGGGGATTCAGGTATAGTACAGTAGAGAACCTTGTTCATATGTTAAATAAGTGCGAAAAAGAGCACGCGATCTGGGAAAATGTACTATACTATCTCTGCTTACTAAAAATGATGCTGTTTCACCTAAAAGGTGATGCACTCTTACAGGTATTGGACTATGCACAAATGAAGGCTTGTACTTTCACTGACAATATAAATTGTACTTATCATCCGCTTACAAACCAGTGTCGGGTAATAATGTGCTGGAATACACACAGGGACAAAGTTCACTCTATGACCGTGAGCGCTTGCCATAAGAAAGCCGGCATGATGAGGGCTGGGAGAGTGAAGTATGCTTGCTTGTACCAAGCAAACGTTCCACACTTCTCCTCACATAAAAATTTCAGCTGTTATTCTGCTTTTGCTAACTCTCCCATTCTCAATTTAGGCCTTAGCAAGGAAGGCTGGTCCATAACCAAGAACTTGCTCACCGAATTGCTCCTGCTGACCTTTGCTTTCCTGACCTTTGTTCCAGCGATTCAGGTATGCATCCTTCCTGTTTCACTTTATCTTGTTCTAGTTTTTATATTGAGTTTTGTCTTGGAATTAATGTAGTCTGTTAGATATTACAATAATAGGCTTGTCTGTTGGCAACATTATTCACTTGAAGAGGTCCTAAACAGACATTAGCGGTGTACAATAATAATATCTGGGGTTTAACGTCCCAAATTAGCGGTGTACAGGCAACAGGAACTTGAAGCATTAGTATTTTTTATGTTCTACAGAGGAACTACCTCACTTGGATGTCAATTAAACTGCCAATTTTAGCCTCCCTTCATGAATATCTTGAGTGTGATACCCTGTTCTGAACAGATCTGTTGTGTGCAGTACACTGAAGCATAATGATTACAGCACATTTCTGTTTTAGGGGCGAAGCACCTTAGGGTCGAGGCTTGTCCGCTGTTGTTTCTTGTCCACGCTCATGGCACAGCACCGTGTAAAATCGAAACATCAAGTTTAACAGTAGACTAATATCAATCATAATTCCGACAAAACAATATAAAGCACCTACAAGCACAAACCCTTTATACTAGTCGGCGACTTCAACGTACACATTATGGACCTTACGACCTAGCTTTGTCGTTGACTCTTTATGTCACTCAATTTGCATTTTATGGGGTAACGTTCAGGTAACGTACGGTTACTCACCCATATGATACCCAGAGCTTCGTCCACTCGTCATGATTCACTTCGTGGAGATGCGTGAATTTTTTTTTTTCAATTACATTTAATTTTTTTAACCGCACGTGAGCAATTGCACATGGGACCGAACATGCTGCAGTGCATGCAACGGGCCATGAAATTGTAAAAGCCAGCAAGATATTGTTGGTCTTGCACAACATCATTGACAGACAGAGCAGAGGAGCAACAGACTCCGAGCAAGCATTTTTTCAATCTCCTTTTCCAGAAGCATGAGCGTTTGGCCTGGTTGGTTTGTGATTTGCGTAGAAACAGTGCAGAGAGGTTGGACATAAGAAAGAGGCATTCAGCAGCGCTAACGACTGAACACTACTGCATATCCCTTTCTCATGTCTTTTAACCTTACACTGTTTCTTGTCAGGTTGTATCTCCTTTTCCACGCAATTTTGGGATGGGGAATGCGTGTAGCAAGACCCCTTGCAAGAAACAACATTCTGCTTCAGTTTCTTTTTTCAGCATATTTACAAGATAGCATTGTTAGCATGTCTGCAATTCAGTATGTGATTGGGTTAAACGGAGTCGGCGTGTATGAATGATAGCATGCCGAGTGTTGTGTTTGGGAAACTATAGACTAGCACCCTTATTCTTGGTTGCACATTATTTTGGTTTATCTTTCAGGAATTCTGCATGTTTGCAGTCGTCGGTCTGTTGTCGGACTTTTTTCTTCAGATGGTCTTCTTTGCTACTGTGCTGTCAATCGACATCCAACGTAAAGAGGTAAGGTCTCGCCCAAAATTTGCTCATACTGAATATGTCAGTCCTTTCTTTATAACTTAGATTTCTACCGCATCATTCTTTCATAAGTAATGATCTTATGTCACATTCGAAAGCTAGGAACGTAGAGATAATAAAATATGGATCTAGCATGTGTGAGAAGGAAGCAAAAATGATTTTGAAGTAATTATGAATCACCTGTTTTTCTCCTTGTAGAAGTCTGATTTGAAAAAGGGGAAGTCGGAAGCCTCAAATTCGTGGACGGATGATGATAAAAACATCACAAACAATGATAGCAGGAGCTCTGTTGGTGTACTGTACAGATCTCGGTAAGTTCAAAGTTTGTGTTTTTGATAACGGATGGTGTTACCCCATAATCTCTCTTAATTGGTCAGATGGCTTGTACTGTCTGTATGTACTCATCTGTAACAGCAAAGTGTGGGGCAGCTATGAAAATTAGAAGTGCCTCAAGAGGCTGTTGCATGAGCGATAAGAATCTGCTACAACTTGAACTCACTTATTTGTTTGTACAGTCGACGACCGATAATTCGGACTCCACGGGGAACATACATAAGTCCGAATTATCGAATGTCCGAAAAAACGAATGCGTCAGAAAAAAAAATACTTTTATTGACACTTCAGGGTCCCGGTGGCCGAAAAAAGTTGTCAATGCGTTGCTGCCCGCACTTCCGCTTACGTGAAACCAAGTCCGCCTGTATCTCCGCCAGTTTGATGTGATCGCTGTACGATGACGAACTGGTTTCGTTCGTGAAGGCAACGCGTCTGTGCCGTGCACTTAGCGGTCACACATAGAGGCAGCATGAATGGCGGCGCGGCGCGTTTGGGTTCTCGCCTATTAAATGCGTGCACTACGCATGCAACTGCACCAGGCCACATGCACTATCGAGCAGTTGACTGAAGATGCTTATCGTAAGGCTTGTCAGCGATTGAGCCGTACTGGCGCGTTTGCCACTTGCCGCCATCACGCCTCCGTGCATTTCCACTGCTTATCCGTAAAGACATCGCCGCACGGCGCCGTGACAGCGGCCCCTTTGAATTTCCGGTCCGCTTCACCCCATAACACTTCGGCATCGCGACAAAGCTGACTTTCGGACTCTGCTACTGTCGCAAACAGGTCGACTCGCGAAAGCGCTGGTTCGAACCTACGAGATGATAGACGCAGCAGAGGTGGGGGCTTCAATTATTGCCTTTCGGACCTGCAATTTGGGCAGAAAGTCCGAAAAATCGGATGCCGAAGAGTTTTAGCGTCCGAAATTTCCAACGTTCTTGACCATTGACGTCGCAGCAAAACGGTAAGTTGGGCCAGTTGGTTGGGATTCATTTTTTCACTCGGGAACAGCGCAACACACGAGGACAAAAGAGAAGGAAACGGACAACACGGCGCTGACATCAGCGCCGTGTTGTCCGTTTCCTTCTCTTTTGTCCTCGTGTGTTGCGCTGTTCCCAAGTGAAAAAATGAATCCATTGACGTCTATGGGGCTGGTGACGGTGCCGCGAAAGCGTCCGAATTTTCTAGCATGTCCGGAAAATCGGGCGTCCGAAAAATCGGCAGTTAACTATCTGCCGCGTTTCGTTGCCGTCGGCGCGGCCTTTGGCGCTGCCTGTGAGGGCACCGTTGGCGCCATTTAACTCAGATCTTTTGAGACAGCAGAGCGTAAATAAAGCAAGTCTCAAGACAAAAAAGAACGCGCACGCAGAACGCTTTACCGCAGACACATTCGACAGAATGGCGGCGATAGCAGCGCAGCGTGGGGATACAGGAACCGGAATGTAGGATGTTCGTGATGTCAATACGATTTCCCACAGTTGACCAGTGCCTCCAAGATCGGCATTTCCAATCACAAATCTGAGACATAAAGTAGCGATAGAAATAGAGTCTCATAGATCACTAATTAGCTTTTGGTTTGATCTCTGAGGCCATACTTTGTATGGTACGGGTGCCAGAGGAGATAATGGCTGGCGATTCGGCGTGCGCGACAGTCTCGGACAGGGTCCGGATTATCGAATGTAGATCTCGCAGCTGTCCGAAATATCCGTCGTCTTTACAGATTACTTCTATGGGATCATCGGCGGTGCCAAGCGACTGTCCGAATTACCGAGCATGTCCGAATTATCGGTGTCCGAGTTATCGGTCGGCGACTGTACATGTATTTATGTCTCAGTTTGAAAAAAAAGCCTTCTTTTTACTAAACCTCTGCCAGTGCATGAACATTTGTCATCTTATGAGGTGAATAAGTAAAATTGCTCTCTGCTATATAACATAACATTCATGAGAACTAACAGACAGTTAAGCTAAGGAAAGTATAGGGGATGTTATTTGTAGTAATTGTGATATAAATGAGAAGAAATTAAAGTGGACAAAAAGATAACTTGCCGCCGGCAGGTACCGAACCTGCAACCTTCGAATAATGTGTCCGATGCTCTACCTAGAGCATTGGGCGCGTTATTTGAAGGTTACAGGTTTGGTCCCTGCCAGTGGCAAGTTATCTCTATGTCTACTTTAATTTCTTCTCATTTATATCACAATTACTACAAATAACACCCCCTATACTTTCCTTGGCTTGACTGTCTGTTAGTTCTCATGAATGTTGTGTCTAACAAAGAAAAACGAACCTTTAAAATTCCCCTTCTTTCATTCATAAGATGTAAGAAGTAATTAGAGAAGTAATTAGAAGTATAAGAAGTAATTAGATTACTATTGATGTTAAGTTTCAATGGCTAAAGTGTAAACAGAGAAACAAAAAAAAAGATCAATGAAATTTTAATCACTGCAGGAAGTTTGCCTAAACAGAAGACCCTCGTTTGTCATTTGCAATAAACCATGGTTTTTAAAGCACAGTTTGTCAATCAATTCTTTACATTTGCTTCCATTTCCTGTTGCAGGCGTTCCGATGGCATTCCTGTGATGCCGTATGGTGCGGGCCGAGCCATGTCTAGGGTGTTTGCCACGCCCACATCTCCGATATTGAAGCTGCCGAAACGGCTTCGTTTGGTCTACTTCTGGGCTCGCATGCGCCTCATTCAGAGAGGACTCATGGCAAGTTAAAAATTTTTACGTCGTTTATGAACAGCCAATCTTGTCTTCGACTCTTCACAACATTTGGCAACACTCTAGTGAACACTGTCACTTGTTGGAGTCACTTGAATGTTGTATGTATGTGACTGAGCTTGCAACAACAGGCTTCCTGCATCTCTTTCATTTCCTATATAAATTGCAGATTGTGCAGGTAAACAGCACAGAAAACTGACGAAGATGAGAGGTGCGAAGAAGGCACATGCAGCGCTGTCTTCTTTGTACCTCTCTTTGTCTTCGTTGGTTTTCTACATTGTTCCCCTGTAGTACGATGACTAACCAACAAGCCCACCTGGACGCGTTGCAGATTCTAGGTCGTCTTTCAGAAACTGGTAGATACAGCTGCTTTTCAACATTTAACCCCTGGAGGGTTGATTTCTTTTGCCAAATGCGACACGCTAGGGTCGATTTTTTAAATTGCTGATTTAAATTTATCAGTTGAATCTATTCCAGAAAAAAATTGTACTTTTTTTAGGGTGACCTTAAAGTGACAAAAATATTGTTTGTGTTGTTACATACACATGTTTTATTCATGAGCAACACCAAGATAAATTCTAAAAAAGAATCTCTACTACTGTTAAAAAATTATGCGTTGCAATAAATGTCTGTGTAGTTCACAGACGTACAAAAATAAGTGCACGAAGTAGTGTGTCAAGTAGAAACACGGGGGGAAAGGCCACTTTTTATCCAGTTAGCATAGTCTCGCAACGCACACTTTTGAGATGTCGCTCGTTCATCAACATCTGAGTCTTAAATCGTAAGTATTACGGGCTGATATTTACTGAATCAAATTCTGATTCGGCTGTTGAGCGGTGATTCGGAGGAATTGCCACTAGACTCACTTTCAGCAGAGAAACCGGCGCACACTTCCATAGCACAAGCAAACTGCACGGGTGAGCGCACTGAAGAAAACTGTGTAGTTGTGAGCACATTTGGAAAGCAAAAACAAGTCCTAAACCTACAATTATCATTCGTCTTATCGCCAACAAGACAGAAGCGGTTTTTGTCAGTCCTCGAAACAGGAAGCGCAACCACAGTGGCATCGTTTGTGTCAGTCAGCGCCTGCACAGAAACAGGCATAATCGCATACCAGAGAGCAATAAACGAGCAAGTAACAAATCAGTCACCTTTTGAAAGATTCTAAACCAGATAGCTATCAGTTTTGCGGCCGCAACAAGGGGGAACCGGCCGAAGGATGAAACCGAAACTAGCCGGCGCACCACTGTAGTAAAGCATAAGAAAGAAACGGAGAGACATCGGCGCAAGGAAAAAAATTTAGCGTATTCCCGCAGTGTGGCAGCACATGCCAAGCAAGAGAAATGATCGAAAAGGGCACGCATTTTTAACACAAGTGATGATGTACACATACCCCCACCCCCAAAAGTTTGCAGAACGTGAAATTTTCTGAGAAAGCTATATTACCACTTTGTCCGAGAACATGAGCCCCCAGATATATGTTCCAACCTGTAATAGTACCTGCGACCTATGCATCACCTGCTAGGTTAGAAGCGCCATGCACTAACAGAGCAGAAATTCACATTTTCAGTGGAGCCCATGTTCCGTAAACTTTGGTGGGCGGGTGTATGCTTTTGACCGTCTTGCGGCGGTTAGCGGATACCGTTCATGCACGTCTTTGACCCTCTGCCTCATATGCACTGAAGCTTACACAACACTGGCCCCTCTTTTTTTCTACTTCTTTACTTAATTTTCATTACTTGTTTTTGTTTTCGTTCAGCTGGGCCTTGTTGTCTGGGTCGTGGTGCTTATCCAAAGCATGGGAATCTTCACGAAGCTCACCGACAACACAACCAACTTAGGCCCCAACATCGCTGACTCAGGTTGGTCTTCATTTTTTGAAGATGTAGTTGTGAAAATGCTTGTTTACCAAGATTTAGTGTGAACGCGATGAGAAACAGCAGGTCAATTAAGGTTAGTTTGGAGCCCTTGGCTGCAGTAACTCTCACAGCTGCTGCTGCTGCTGCAGCTGTATTGCTTTCAGTTTGTTGAACTGAATCAGTGACTGAATGGATCAAAATATTTCGGTGCAGTGCACCCTTTCATACAGATGCTTACTGGCCACAATAACTCCGAGGAAGCCTTGGAGGAAGCTCTGACATCGCAGTCATCATCATCAAAGGAGCCCCTGCCCAGCCACCATGAGAATGCCAACCTGCACCATACTAACGCACGGCTCTGGGAAGAACTTCCAACAAAGCACTGGACCACCCTGTTCGGCTACTACAACATTTCTGTAGCTGGCAGGTAGGTGACCTGAGAGTGAGCTGCAAAGAGGTGCATGGGAAGCTCAAAGCAGTACATTTATGGCAGTCGATTTGTGAGCACTTGCTGTGCAATCAATGAAGCATAGTGCCTTGCAGAAGTGACTGTGGGCATGTAATGCCAAACTTTAAAGGGACACTAAAGTAAATCAGTGAATCATTTTATACCGATGAGGTATTTATTTGGAAGCTCTACTGTTATATCGCCCTACTAGGCCTATTAATGAAAAAGAAAATGACAGCCAAAGTTACTTTCTTAATTGTCGCGCCAAAATCTTTGCACATGAATGTCGGCGTGACATCACAGATTTCAGTGTTTTTCTATATCTTGCCCACAGTGGCCCAAAAATTGCTTAAACTTGATACAGCAAGCCTCTGGTTCCCTCATAAACAATGTACTTCATTTTTACTAATTAAGAACTGTGTAGGCCCTAGTAGACGTCAAAGTACATAACAGCGAATTGGTGTTGGAACTTCAAAATGGCGGCGCTACCTGAATATTTCTTTCCTGCATTTTCTCGCTTACTAAACATCTTCTCACTGTGGGAGTTGAGCTTTTGGTATTGTGAAAATGTAATTTACAAATGCATGAAAAATCGTTTTTCTGTTTAGTATCTCCTTAAAAATTGAAGCTTTTATTGGGCAGAGTATGCCTGCAACCAATAAGTATAACTCTGCAGTGAAGGCAGGATTATTTCTGGATCAAATGGTGCATTTAAGTCTGCGAGGAATTTAGATTTTAGGAGCCATTATTGTGCACTGTGAAAGTTTGAGAATGTGCTGCATGCATTTTGTACTCATGATATACTCATGAAGTCAACTTAAGCGGACTCGAAATGGACTGCCATAATATTTCTTCAGTGCACTTTAGTCTTGTGCATTGAAAAAGAAAAGAGAGGGAGAGAACAAACCTTAAAGCCTCTATGGGAAGGAATCATTTGTACATCCAGGTTGTTCTTTAAAGCTGTGGCTTGAAAATGTTTGTGCACTGAAATGTGAGGCAGAGCTAATATAAATGTACCTTTTAGTATAGCTCGGCATCATGGTCAGCTGTACAGCACTATTTTGAAGGTTCCTGAGCCTACTGAAAAGGTGTGAAAATTGTGATTGACTGCTCGTTGGGTAAAGCCTGACGGCGTAGTTTCCTACAGTATCCATTTACAACAGTTGCTTTGGGCACATGAAATTCTGCACGAAATTGTGCACCGGGAGAGTTCCCTAACCATTTTTGCACTGCACTGAAGGCCAGTGTGCATTGGTGGGCTTGGCACCAAATGTCAGTCAAAGAGTCAGGATCCTGGATCCTTGCTTTAAAGTGTAATTACAAGTGATCACAAAAAGCCACCTTGAGGAAACTTCATTCAGATATGTAACAGGCTATTTGTGTAGTTTATTAAAACAGTAATTCGCATTTTTTTTCTTGCTTTTCGTTCTACTGGCTCGGAGTTAGCAGTTGGCTAGAGTTAAAGGATACAGCTGTGTAAAATGAATGTGGGGTGCTGCAAGCCCTCTGTAGTGTTGCCTGTATGAGAGCTGTTTCTAAAAATGGCTAGCAAGCAATATTCTGAAACCCATGTTGTGAGAGCTCTTTTTATACAGCTTCTTCGGTGCATCATTTTCTCAGATAGGCATATATACATCTGGAACATATACTAAATACTCTGAAGTTGCACTTGCTCTACATTTTCGCGAATGTTACAGCTAATCTTTGTGCTGAATCTCTTTTGTCCAGATACATAAGCATTCTACCACCCATCTTCCTGTCTGTGCCAGTACCGGCCAGTAAGGCTGTTGAAATGCGACATGCGGATGACCACAAGACTGTCTTCCATACTAACTGGCGCATCATCCCCAACATTGATGCTGAGCAAGGTTGGAATTGCTTATCATTAGTCTGGCTGATGTGTGAAACCTGAATCTATGCAAACTAGCAATGAGAATTAATTATTAAGTCTTGTTTGACTGGAAAAAATTCTAAGGACTCGGGGTAGGAAATCTCCGGAAGGGGCTAATTTTTTCTTTATGCAGTTCATGCAACAAGCTGCATGTGTGTGCTAGTTATAGTCTCCAACCTAATTTATAGCACATAACATCCTTCTTTGCAGGCAATAGAAAGTATCTTTGTTTGGTTTTGTCCATAACGTGGGTGTATGCCAATGAATATGTGAATGAAGAATGGCTTGCAGGAAGTCTTTTTTTTTATTGTAGTCAAGACTCGTTTTTTGTATTTGCTCTTCAGGGCATGAATATATCTTCAATGTTGTGTTTTAAGGGCTAAAATATTAGGCTAAGGGGAGGCAACAGAAAATATTACCTCAATACCTTGTCATAATTTGTTCGTGATATAGAAATATTGAAAGTGAGGTTCTAGTGTTGGTGCTTCTTAAAAGTATATGAACGTGTACCAAGTCTCATTATGTGCTGCAGTGAATAAAGCAAGGTCTGTCTTTAATGTACGTAAGCGGCTGTTGTCACATTATCAGTGGACACTATTTTACTCATATTGATGCTAGTATTGATGCTTTATTAACGGGGTAATGTTGCTGAATCGATGTTCCAGTATTTATTTGGCATTAATGCCACTTTTCTCCATTCTGGCTCCTCCCACAATTTCTTGCCTGCAGAAAATGCTGTCAACGGCCTGATGCATCCGGCAAGCCGTGCCGAAGCTACACTGGTTTTGGCCCTGTCCATTCCAACTGTTCTCTTCATCGTGTACCTGTTTGTGACCCTGTACCGATGCATGTGCTCACGCAACTATGCCGAGTGGAGATCCAGTTGGTCTAACCTGTACCAGTCCCGAGACCCTGACACATTTCTCGTCATGGATACTTACCCCATCGAACTGCAGGGACATAGCCAGGTAGCGCTACGTTGTTATCGCTTGATACAGTAAATCCCCATAAGAATCAAGTCACTTTATTCATATTGCTTTTATCAAAGTGTGGCATGGCCCCTACCTAAGTGTGTGCATTTGGATTGGATGATTTGAGCCCATGGGCCGTGGGCTCCACTTAGGTCGAAGAATGAGCTAGCAAAACTTTGGATTTAGAGGTGTCCGAAAAGCAGTCTGCCGCTTGTTAACTGGCAGTCTGCTTTTTGCTGCACGAAAAACAAATGAGCTTCAAGATGATGAGCATTACATTGCAGGGTATGAAGGAAAGAAGGTGACATTTAAGGGCTCATTTTTCTTTGTTAGACACAATATTAATGAGAACTAACTGACAATAATGCCAAAGAAAGTACAGTAGACTCCCGTTAAGATTAACTCGAAGGGACCGCGGTCATCTGTTCGTCTTATCAGGAGTTCGGCTTATCAGAAGTGCCCCCAAAAAGAGACATGCTAACATGCCAAGTGCATCCAAATATGCTACTTGAAAACACTGAATGGAGTAGACTTAAATGGGGGGGCAAAAAGACAAGAAAAAGCATTTATTTGGCTCATCTAGATAAAGACTATGCCTTCAAGCAGAGTATTTACACGAATCTTACGAGCACCAGATTTCGCGTGTTCAAAAATAAAAATGCTTGTGAAGATATTTGCTACCACATTTTAATGATAAAACTGTAACAAGCTCCTATGTTGACGATTAGAAAAAAATTAAGAGACAAGCGCAATTTTCCTTCAAAGAATGTAAAATTTATTGTCCTGGCAGTTTGTTTTCTTCTGTGAGCCTGTTTTGCTGGCTCTAAGATCACTTCTGGATATGCCTCGGTCGCGTGCTGTTGCCTTGACAAAGTCATTATACGCTGAGTTGCTTAAGAAAATCTGCAAGGTTTTCTTCGAGGTCCGGACATTTTCCCGTTTTCGGCCCGTAGTAACTTTTCCTGATGGATGTGCAGCTGAAGATATCCCATCGGGCTACTCACGGTCACAAGCCTCGCCACGAAAAAGACACGACGCAGCTATATTCAGTGTGCAAAATAAAAATAGCCTTCCTTTGTCGTGCGCTTCCATAATCAAAATGGCTCATCAGAATTTGCACTTCACTGGGAACAGATGGAACGCGCACAGGTCCCACGCGAACCAACGCGAATTGACCACAAAATACATGTGCTCGGCCGCCATTGTGTGATGGCGATGACAATGCACTTGACTTCTCTGACGGGAGTCGTACTCGATTGTAATGCACAGACCATTTTTGTTCCTGTCGTGGCTTTTTTTTTTTTCCCCCACTCCCCTTGCGTTAGCCCCTCTGACCATGGCGGAGGGGCCCCAAGCTCTTGTGTTGTTCTGTTCTCCTTTGTACTCCAGCTGGGAAACCGAAGAACCGAGGGCAATACAAAAGGACGCAATGGCTTGGGGGTCCAAGTTGTAAATCCCCCACTCTTTTTGTTGCTTTCTTTGCTGATAAAGCCCATACCTACCTCACCCACAGGCTGGGGGTGAAAGGGGATACAGGCTTTATCCGCTGACCGGTCTTCTTCGTTTATCTCGTGCCCTCCGCTTCACGATTTGTTTCGAGTCTTTGATCCAGGAAGCGCTTTTTTTCATCTTTTTTGCTTTTTCTTGGTCGCCTGAATGCCCCACCAAGACTGCAGTGTTCGTTTCCCAGAATCGCTAGCGTTGTTGATCACTGCGAAAGTTCGTCTTAACAGAAGAGTACAGTTGGGCGGTTCGTCTTAAGCGAATTTTTTTTTGCATTGAGTCTATGGGAAACCAAACAAATGGTCCTGTGTTGTTCGCTATAAGCGAGAATTCGTCTTGACCGAGTTCGTCTTAACGGGAGTTCACTGTATAGGGGGGGCTATTTGTAGTAATTAGGATATATATGTGAAGAAAGTAAAGTGGACGAAAAGATGACTTGCCGCCGGCAGGGACCGAACCTGCGACCTTCGAATAACGCGTCCGATGCTCTACCACTGAGCTACGGCGGTGGTCATTCTCCCGTCCACTTTATGGGGTATATGTGTGCATTTTAACCTAGGAGTGTTAGTCGGCGCCGATCGCAGCCATGGCGTCGAGTGTGGAACACTCTTTTTCTGCCTGTTGGCGTCATGTAGCACGTAATCTTTTTACGAGCCGGCAGCTGACCAATAACCCCTCGCATACTACCTGAAGGCATCAAGTCTGGTCAGCTGCCGGCTCGTGAAAAGATCACGTGCTACGTGACGCCAGCAGGCTGAAAAAGAGTGTTCCACACTCGCCGCCATGGCTGCGATCGGCGCTGACTAACACTCCTAGGTTAAAATGCACACATATACCCCATAAAGTGGACGGGAGGATGACCGCCGCCGTAACTCAGTGGTAGAGCATCGGACGTGTTATTCGAAGGTCGCAGGTTCGGTCCCTGCCTGTGGCAAGTCATCTTTTCGTCCACTTTACTTTCTTCACATATATATATCCTAATTACTACAAATAGCACCCTGGCATTATTGTCTGTTAGTTCTCATTTATATTGCAGGGTATGGTAACTCCTGCAGAGGAGCTTATTCATTTAGTGTCTCTCAGTTACACCTGTAAATGCGCAAGTGCAAACTCCAATGTGGAGCCCACATTTTTGCAGGAAATTGAGTACATCATTACTGAGGACAACACGATAGTCAGCACTGATCTTGGAGGTGACGTCAGGATCTGGGACTCCAATACTGGAGAGTGCATCAACATCCTGAATAGAAGAAGGTGAGTTTTTCAAGCTGTTTCCCCCTTATTGTATTGCCAACTTGCTTCTCCAGGAACGTTTGAGTAATTTTATAAGTTTCCTCACAATGACGAATATCAATGTTCATTTGAGTATACCTGTGTAGCTACAAAGCAAGGTCATATAGTTTTCCTAAATTTCCATGCATTCCTAGCAGAGTTGCACCCTTTCAAGTATGTCTTTGCCACACAACAGTAATCTTCAGCTTGCTTGCTTCCGTTTCCTTACTCTAATGCCTTGCGTGGTAGTTGCAAATGATGAAATGCTTGAGTGCTATCAGCGCGACTTAGCATTCTCACTAGAAAAGTAACAAGCACGGAGTCTTTATGAAAGGATATGCAAGCGAGCTCGATGGCAATTATTGTTGTGTGGCACAAAGGTGCAACCGTTTTTAAAGGGCATGTTAAGAAGTGTTTGATGGTGTAAGGAGGGTGTACTGACACTCTTTTAGCATTTACGTGCCACCACATCTGTACAACTGCAAGAATTTGCTCATTTCTTTTTGCTGCTACACACACCTATTGAAAGTTGCTAGTGATGCTCTGAGACCTTTCCAGTTGGCTGCAGATGTTGCTTTCGAACTTCTGGCAGCAAGAATTTGTTCTCATTCACTCTTGATGGCCTGTCCTTTGCAGAAGCAGATTGAGAAAACCCAAACAAGAGAGCTACACGCTGCGTGCAAGTGGCAGCTTCTCTTCAGATTCCACGTACGGTTCGTCGCCCACAGATTCCTGCGATTTCGGCCTCAGCAGCCAGGCTAGCCGAGAGCATCCACCTGAATTTTTTGTAGGACAGAGCAGCCCAGCTGGCCTCTCACCTGGTGTTGCACCCGAGGATATTCGCAGCAAGGGATACGACTTTTCAAGGTAAGAACGGCACGACGTGCTATGTATATATCTAAGTGCTGTTTGCTTGTGTGCTACCATTGTGACACATGTGCATTCACCAAGGCGTTGCTTCGGGCTAGTTGGTAATCCATAATTACGAGATTTATAGCGCGGAACTTCTACACAAGGGACAAGCGCTTGTGCTCGTCGTGTTCCTTTGTCCCTTGTGTAGAAGTTCCGCGCTATAAATCTCGTAAACATGTGCATTGTTGGGATATTATTGGCTTGGTGCAGGATCTACCTGAATATACCAGTTTCTTCACTCAGTGTAGTGTCTTACGTTGTCATCTAAGACTGTAGTCATAACTTCTCATTCAACTCAAGTGTATCATGATTGCTTTAGGTAAATCGAACAGTCTGCAATAACAAGGAAATGGATAGCTTTTCTGTTACCTGTAAGGTGCTCTCACACAGGGCAACATTGTCTGCAAACAGCGTGTTATTAGCAGTGCTGTCAATGGCCATTCAGCTACACATTCACGTAGTGTAGCATAATGCTTGTTGTTGTTTCCATCTTCCAGGGTAGTTTAGTAGCTGTAGTGTTGTGCTGCTAAGCATGAAAGCTTAGCAGCTCAACACTACAACTACTTTTAATTTTACTAAATTGTTTATGACAGGGTTATCAACAATGTAAATGTTGTACATAAGAACTGGCAGCTGAAGATAATCTCATCTACTGTTTTCGTGATTGCAGGTTTGTTACACCATACTTGCAAATGCCTTCATCACCCCGAGAAGCTGATGATCGGGAGTCAGCCATGCACCAAATAACGGAGTCACCGAGTGCCGGTGATGAATCATCTCTGGTGACGACAGGGGGAGGTGATGCACCTGGCAGGGGATCCGGTCACACTGCAGCAGCCAGCGTAGAGTTCCAGCCTATCTGGTGCATGGGCTGCTACAGCCATTGGCTCGTCGTCGGGTGCCAGAATGGCCGCATTGAGGTCAGAGCGCAGGTCTTGCCTTCTTGGATGTTGCAGATATTAGGCAGAGTTTAGCTCCTGTACACAGTGATTCCACTCCTGCGCCAAAGTGCGCCAAATTGTATTTACTGCGCCATCCTGATAATATCGACGAAATTTGCGCCAAACTGCGCCAAAGTCTCTGGTTTGGGGGCGTCTATCACCGGCAATCGCACCGCCGGCGCGTCACAACATGTGCAGCTCGATCTTGGGGCTGCCAATAAAGTCGCAATTATGGACCAAGAATTATTGCGCTGAATAAATAGCGCTCGCGCGTGCGTTCCGAGTAAGCCACGATGCCATGCACGGTGCCGACGCAGCTTCTGTTCTGCAAGTCGGCTCGACAGCAAAACGCGCTCTCCGCAGAGGCTCGTGACGTCTAGGCCTATCGGTAGCGAGAAAGTGCGACGGCGATTTATCGGCGGACGTCACCTGTTCCAGAAGCGCTGCTGATAGCTCGTTTCAAGCGTCGCACGGCACGTAAGGAAAGCAATGTTCAGTAATAACTACATGAGTGCCACTAAAATGTCTGTCACTTCTGTTTCCGGACATCGCGGAATGAAATCTGGGATCGCTCGCAGTAGATATATGGGACAATATCGAATTTTCCTTGCTTCGCGTTTATGGAAGAGCACGCGAACGGTGGAAACGCGTTGACACTTTTCCTCAGATATACTTTATCCATGGATCTTCATCCAGAACAGCTTTTTCGTAATTCCTTCCGCCAGCACGTCTGAGTTTGTAATCACTCTGCGGTAAATACCCCCTAAAAGGCCCTGCCCTTTCGAGCTCACGTGCTAGGGTTCCAATTCGAATTTTTTGCTTGCTTTTTTTAGGGGCGAAGCTCCTTAAGGCGGCACCCGTTCGTCCCTCGTCGACATCGTAGTGCGTAACCAGTCTTACGCTTTGACCTCCAAAGTGGTGCCGGTGGGAGATTTCTCCTGTGCGTTGTTGAACAATAAAAAATTCGCAGCGTCCGCGTTAACTAAAAGCCGAATTCTTCTGTCTCATTCCCCATTAGCAGCCACTGGCATGTTCCAGTAGGAAGTGTTAGTAGAAGTAGAAGTGTAAGTGTTAGCTAAAAGCCGACTTCTTCTGTCTCTCATTCCCATTAGCAGCCATTGTTTACCTCCAAGGTAGTGCCTGGTGAGATTTCTCATGTGCGTGATTAAACAATAAAAATTTTGTTGAAACCGTTGATTGATGAAATAAACCAACGAAAGACGCCAGATGTTTTCTAAAAGCAAAACGAAAGAACGCCAGATATTTCTAAAGCAAAACGAAAAGCCGCCAGCTGCTTAACGAAAGACGTCAGATGTTTTCTAAAGCAATGGTTTTCTAAAGCAATGGTTTTCTAAACAATGAAAATTCACAGCGTACATGTAAAGTTAAAGTGAGCTGCAAGTCGTCATAACTCATCGAACCTTTAGTATAAACGCGCCCGATCTCACGTCGGTGATGATGTACTGGGCAGAATTCACGGAAGATTCACGGTTTACAGATGAACCTCCGCAGCTTCGCCCACTCATTATCATTCACTCCGTGGATATGCTGTGATTTTTTTAAAAATGTCATCTCATTAGTAAAATCATATCTCCTGGTTGGAGCAGCTGCAAATGCGCAGCTGTCAGCAGTGGGCCCATCGCTCCGTTGCTGACGGCCCACAGTGAAGCGGCTACGCCATGTTACACGTCCGCCCCTCGCTTTCGAGGTCAATAGCTAACGGTTAAAAAAACCCAGTTTCGCTTAAGAGCGAAGCAAGGAATGCGATACCAAAAAATTGTATTGTGAAACGAAGTAAGACTAGCAGCTAACTCTTTTGGATCCAATCTCGCGTAACTCAACAAAACGCTGGTGTAAGGGAATATGGCCCCTCCAGGAACGGCGACGGCAAAAATCCGCCGAGAGTGTCCATATAATTGCTATCGCAAGGGTCAACGTACGGGGCAGATTTTGCACCCCCCCCTCTTAGGTGATTAAGGGGGGGGGCGGCTGCCCCCCCCCCTGCCCCCCCTGTGCGCACGCCTATGTTCCTGAGATGATTTTTTCCATGAGATTTGCAATGAATCGAAATATTTCTAGCCTTTATAGGAGCCCCATAATAGTACTCAGGTGCTTGAATGTTAATGCAATATGCTTCTGTATTGCACTCCAGGATGTAAAAATCGCTGCTCCAAAGTGCTCCCAGAGGCAAAATTATCTGCTCCAAAGTGCTCCAAGTTGAAAATTTTGCTGCTCCAATGTGCTCCAAAACGGAAATTTTGCTGCTCCAAAAATTGCTCCATATCAGAAGTCCTCGGTAGCATCACTGCTGTACAACATGATTTGTATGGCGCAACTAAATGAATACAACAGACAGTTAGGCCTGGGAAAGCATAGGGGATGTTAATTGTTGTGTTTAACTGTATTGTAGTAATTGTGATGTAAATTGAAATGAATAAAGTGGACGAAAAATCACCCTTCACGTAATTTGGAAGGTTGTGGGTTCGGATCCCGCCGACGGAAATGGTGATTTTTTGTCCACTTCAAATCAGTTCAACTACGTCACAATTACTACAGTACAGTTAAAGACAACAATTAACATCCCCTATGCTTTCCCAGGCCTGTCTGTTGTACTCATTTGGTTATGTCTAACAAATAAACGAGCCCCTCGAACAAAAAATTCCCCATGAATGGTATGGTGCCTTGAAGCGGCCATGTGCAATGTGTGGGTCGAAACAGATTGATTGCACTGCTTATAAGCTTATATTCTCACACTTGTTATCCAGATAGCAAAATTCAAGATTGTTAAGTGCGACATAGAGTGTGCAAGCTGTGCTCAAACTTCGTCATCACGTGTGGCTTCTCAGCAATGCACTTTCGCTTTGCCATGATAAAAAATTATAAAAATGAAAGTGCGCCGCATTGCTGTAAGACTGTGCTGCGCTTCAAAAGACGCCAACAGCGATAGTATTGATTAATGAACGTACTATAGTACAAGCGGAATTGTTCCTGAAGTCATGCTGGGTGATACAGTGAAACTTCACTTGGAACAAACTTCAAGGGACCCCAGGAAAAGTTCGTTAAAGTGAAAGTTCGCTGATCTGAAATAGCTATGTTGCAGCTTGTTATCAGGAACTAAAGAAAACATCAGTTGTTGAAATGAAATTTGAGCCCTTTTATTTACAATGCTGCTTATTTGAATGGGAATTTCTGCTTATTAAGTAAGCATGTTTTGAAAAATGTAGAAATCTTTTGCTTCACTTGCGCATTTAAGACTGCAGTGGTCATGAACTGAGTCAGTGTCCAAGCTCTCATAAACCTTCTCCGGCACAACACTGTGCTGGGCAGCGATGGACTCCACTTTTTCCAAGTACATCAGTGCTTTTTTAGCTGAAATTCTTGGTTCTTCCTGTTCAAGGGTTACTTTTTCCTCCTCCTCTTCTTCCTGAGATAGGATGCTCACTACAATCTCTTCTGTAGAAAAAGTGGTAGTACATGTTTGAACGCAAGAGTCACAGGCGACATAGTCCTCAGAACGCAAAGCACTATCTGTACCCAGTACTTCTGACAATTTCTGATCAATATGTCGTGGGAGGCATAAAATGGTGTCACAACATATGTTTGTAGAAGTGAAATGCGCTCTGCACTAATTTCGTTAAACTTAAACGCGTAAGCATTGTGTCCAGTGGTGCTTTGGCAGGGGATTTACAAAAAGTTTGTGCAACTGAATAGTTCGTTTAACTGACGTTTGTTCAAGCGGTATTTTACTTCTTTGAAAGCTTTAAAGTACCCCTGACACCAAAATTGAAACCTTAACATATTTGTGTTGTTTGATTGTCCTGTATACGGGGGCACTTCTGGCCAATTATTAGTGGCAGACGTTAGCTTTAAGATACTTTAATTTCGTTTTAAAGTAAGTGTGAGTGCTCATCTGAGTTGACAGCACTTCGTGACATCGTCACTCGTATGACGTAGACCGAGGCCCCGTGTGACGTTCCATGAGTAAAGCGAATATTGTGTACATCAGAGAAGATTTGCGTGGCGCGTACAGTACCACCACTGGCACCTGCAGCGAGGACTATTGTTCATCGCTTCTCTCACTCTGTTGTCGGACTGCTCTCAATGTAGTTCTGGTTGCTTCGGCCAGGAATGCTTTTTCTTTTTCATCAAAAGGGGGGGGGGGGGGGGCGTGCACGCATCGTTTCATTCTTTACCGCGCGCAGGGCCCCGATTTGAAAAATGCACTTTCAACGACACCAAAGCTTGAGTGCACATGATCTTGGGCACTTCCTCGTTGTGGGGCACTAGTTTCTTATGGTATTCAGGCGGGCATTTCGAACTGACGCAAAATCTTTCTCAATTAATGACAGTAGCACTAATGATACGACACAAAGCTACAAATTACAGTAAAAAAGTTCCAAACAACTTTCGCTGTCAGGGGTCCTTTAATGTTGATGTTGTGCTCTTAAATGGAGCAGACTCTCTCTTCTGTCTAGAAGTTTGTCATTTTCGGAAGGAGAATTAGGCGAATGCTACGAAGGTGGCGGTTGTGTGCTAAAAATGTAGCCCTAATGCATTAAAAAAATGTCGCGGTGGCTCAAGTTCGCAGGTAAAATGCTGTGACAAAAGCATTTTCAATTAAATAGACAGTTGCATGACATCTTGTCCAACATTTGTGACAAGTACTATTATCGTTCTAGTCACTGTGTACTACTGCAGTGTTGGTAACACCATTCACCCAAATGGCACATCTACTCTGGACAGATTGTTCACCCTCCCTCTGCCTCAGTTTAGACGCTCCAGTAGACTGTTGTGTGTCTGCATTCTTTCATCCGAGTGCATGTTGGTTTTGCTGGTTAAAAAATTCTGGTGCACTGACTAGCCACATTTTCCCTGCTCTTGGTGTTTTCTTGCCAAGACTGACAGCTCATGCTTCAAAAAGCACAGATAATACATTGTCATATTGCACAATAATGTAGTATGAGTAGCAGCCCTCTTGAACTCCTAAAGTAGCTAAGATAAATAAAAAAACAAATATGCTACTTAGAAGGTCATAGACACTAGGGGCACTCAAGTCTCATTGTAGGCAAAAGTTTGATCGATCCCCCCCCCCCCCTTTTTTTTTTCTCTCTTCAATAGCTCTGGCACATGCCTACAGGTCGCCTTTGTGGTGTGTACACAGACAACACGGATGGAGTAACAGCGGTCACAGTTTCTGGTCACAGGCAAGATGACGTTTTATTTCCTGATGACCTTACTTTTACTCTCATATTTTGTTAGCATGCTTTAGTTAACTTCCACGTGATAATGTGACAACAGCTTGTTCGCTTACCGACTCTGCTTATTTTTTCATGAAAGGACTCCAATATCATCATTAAGTGCGTGTGTTTACAAGCCAGCAGTCCAATATGTAATTTTTGTGAATGCACCGTCACGAAAGATAAGCCAACTTTTTTTTGCTAATATTAGAAGTTTTACACATTTAACCCTTAACACAACCGTAATATTGCCCAAAATTGCTTGTTGAGCTTCTTTGTTGTGGGTAGTGTAAACTAGACCACTCTTGTTGAGGGCATATGCTAATGGAATTGTGTCGTTAGTTGATAGGAGAGGTTTCAGGTTGATACATCGAGTTTGACAGGTTTCTTGGAACCCCATAAAAAGGTGTTGAGTCTTTTGACAGTACCCAAGGGTTTGATGGAACCTTACCTGGAAGTTGCTGGATGGCATCGTCATTTAGAGCAGTTAATTCTTGTAGGAAACTTGTTTGCTAAAAACGTATCTTGCTCCATTCCTTGATTTTGACCAGGCAGATTGTGGCTTGCATGTGCAGAATCATCACATCAAGAATAAGTGGCATTCTGGAGTGCTGGCACCTTGAAATGTATTGTGAACGGCGATCATCTGATGTGGGAGGAGGTGAGAATTGCCTTATTTGCTGTTTCTTTTCCTCTTGTGAAATGCAGTAGTACATCATTTTCTATGTTTCTTGCAAATTTAGGCATTAAAAGCATGCCTTGCCTAGTATGTAATTGGTTATTTGAATGAACGTTCCATGCAGCACTGTGCTAGCAAGCGACAGGCGTACAAATATCAGAAATTTCAAGTATGGTCAGAATTTTTCGGTTTCAGGTCAGCGTGTACTGAATTAAAGAATGAACATTAAATTTCTTGAAATCTTCTGAGCTTTTGTGATGTCACATCACTTTATACTTTGTGTCAACACTTCAAGGCGCATGTTTCTGAAATATGGGTGGCCTCAAAATCAAAAGCATTTGAAAACAATTTTTGTGTTTTATCATTGCCCTCATCGTCAGCCTATTTACGCCTACTGCAGGAACTAAGTTTCTCCTAGACATCTACTATGTATCTCCACCATGTGCCAGGTTATGCCTGCAAGTTTTCTGATTTCGTCTGACCACCCAATTCTTTGCCATCCTCTGCCTATTCTCTGACTCTAGTAGACTGTCAGCTATGTACCGTACTCATTCAACCGTACACATGGCCTGCCTAACTCCGTTTATTCCTCTTAATAACAACTACAGCATATTGGCTACTTCCATTCTTTCTTTAATGTGCAATGCTGTATTCTTACCTTTTAACATTAGACCTATCCATTCTACTGCATTTTGTGCAGTCTTCACTTTCTAAGCTTCTTAGTCAGTCTCTAAATTTCTGTCGCATATGTCAGCATGGGTAGTATGAGAAGATCATACACGTTTCTTTTTAAGGACAGTGGTAAGCTGCCTGTCATTATATTTTAATCCCCACATTAGGTATGCATCCTGACCCATTTCTGTCCGGCGTTTTGGGTAGGTAGCTGATTTCACATAAGGAGGCAGTGTCAGCAATAATGGGGAAGTTATAGATCATGGAAGCAACGTGGCTTGCAGAATTTTACGTCGGAGACTTCTTAAGAATGACTTCTAGAATTACGTGTGAATTTACACTCTCTGTTATCTTTCAGCTTGGGAGAATGGAGATGTTCAAGCCAAGTTGGTGTGGGTGAACAGTGTGCGTGCACACACTCAGCCCATTTCAGTAGTGTGTGTTGAAGGGGGACAGATAGTGACCGGCAGCCTGGATCGCCTGCTTAAGGTGGGCACTTTTTGAACACCTCCTTGTTCTTGTAGCAGGCCTAGTGACATGTGTGCATTTTTCTTAACCTTTTGAGCATGGACTCTTTTTCTCAAAGTACATCCACCCAGTGTCTATGTTTTAAACCTTTTGATTAGGGGTGTGCGAATATTTGAAATTTAGAATATTTTTTTAATAGTGTTTGCTATTCGATTCGATTCGCACTGGAATTTTACTGTTAAAACTTCCCAAAAACAAACACAGTAAGTGTCCGATTGAAAGTGACCCCTTCAGATTTTTAATATGGTTCACCTCATTACACTCTCGTATTGTGGCAAAGCTGCCTTTCAAGCTCTGTTTCGTTCGAACTTAGCCAAGACACAGTCAACGTCCAATCGGAAGTGGTCCCTAGATTTTTAATATGCTTCACCTCATCACTCCCCCGTATTCCGGCAAAGCTGGCTTTCAAGCTCCATTACGGTCGAACTTAGCCAAGACACAGTCAACGTCCGATCAAAAGTGGTCCCTAGATTTTCAATATGCTTCACCTCATCACACCCCGGTATTGCGGCAAAGCTGCCTTTCAAGCTCCGCTACGGTCGCAAATGTATTAACTCAAGAAAACGCTGGTTCCAACATGGAGATAAAAGATGTAACAGAGGTGGGGGCTCAATTAATGCTGTTTTGCACCTGAAATTTGGACAGGAAGTCCAACAAATCGGAAGCCGAAGCTTTTTAGCATCCAAAATTTCAGATGTTCTTATATATCGATGTCTACGAGGCAGATTGGGAAGTCCGGACTTGAAGGGAGCGCGCCCTTGTCCGCTACATCAGTTGGGCTTCCACAGAAGTTGAAAGAGGAGGAGAGGCTGAGGAAATGGCGTCTTTGCCTATCACGTGTAAGGTGTTGTCGGCAACACTTTGGTTGCACCAAATCATGCACATAAATACAATTGAGCCTCTACATTGCCTCATTCTTGATAAGACAACTTTGAAACACCAACCCGCCAGCACTTCATCAGCCTAGCGAAAAGAAACTCCTTCATGTTGCTATCTCATAAGAATATGTTTAGAAATCTTCTCTGCCTTTTTTTTTCCCTGCAATTTCGCTTCGAAGTATTCGAAAAATATTCTAAAAATATTCGAGAAATATTATAAAAATATGCGATTCGATTCGCACTCACACTTCAATATTCGAATTCACTTCGCACCCAAAATTTTGCTATTCGCACAGCTCTACTATTGATATTGGAATGCACGAAATGACCTGTAAAAAGCATTTCAGCCAACATTATGCCTCTTTGTATGCATAAAACTAAGTTCAAATGCCAGTCTCTTTTGGGATTTTTATTTTATCTTTGCCCACATATAGTATGTTGGTGAATTACAGTAACAGTGGTGACCTGTCTATACTATTAATGCATCTGTTTTTTTATTCATGTGTTACACAGGTGTTTCGCTGTGACACAGCCGTGTGCGTGTATGCACTTCATGGTCATTCGGGAGGCATCTCTGCCATTCACGTCGAAAAGGTGAACATTTCTTGCACAATGCTTGGTGTCTCTTTAAGTGAATACTGAAGCAAAACCCGAAATTTTACAAAAATGCTGAAAATAAATTCTCAGTGTGCGATTACATCGAAAAGATGTTGCCACTTAGCGAATTTTTCATCGGGTGGTTTTATTTTCAACGATTTCGCAATCGTTTGCCATGTCGCCCAGCTGACACAAGTTGGAAGGCGTGACGTCATGACACCCTTGTTAAACAGCCAGCTGGCTGGCCGTGTTGTGTATTTAGTGCACAGGAACTGAATCTCTCAGCCTTGCAAAGTAAATGTGTTAATTTCCCTCTTTTTGAACGAAGAAACAGTGCTAGAATAGGATGAAGACAAGAGGACACAAACACGGCGCTGTGTTTGTGTCCTCTTTTCTTCGTCCAGTACTAGTGCTGTTTCTTCGTTCAAAAATAAGTATGTACCAACCAGCCCAATTCAAGACACTAATTTGCCTCTATATGGAGGAGATGGTGAGGTGTCAATTTTGTGCCACCTTTATCCTCCACGTTCACTGACTAGTTAAGACATTCCGGTGCCAAGAATGATGATGCTGATTTGATTTCTTGTCTTGGCAGCAACATCTTGGTTTAAGTGTAATGCTTACGGGCTGACAGTGTCCATGTACGTAACGCCAGGTGTTGAAAAACTTTTAGCACTTTTCTGCAGCATCTACAGTAAAACCTCGGTAATTTGTACTCGGTTAATTGGGAATCCCGGATAATTTGTATTATTTGCGCGGTCCCAAATTTTTACATGTAAATTTAACCGGATAATTGGTGCGGCCAGTCTGCGACTTCCCGGTTAATTGGCACACTTGGCCGCGACTTCCAAGATATGCAAAGGGTGTTGCGAATCTCGGAGGCTGTAACTAAAACATGCATTTTTTTTTTTTTTGATGTACGGATCTCGAAGGCTATGTTTTTTTTACCGGAAATACGTCGTAGACGCCATGTTTTAGCAATTGCCAGGCGGCGATGCGTGCGGTTGTGATCATGATCATCATCATCTCAACAGCGATGTTAGCCACTCTAGCGAAGTGAATGTTTTGTGGAGTCTTTGTGCCATTTGGATGTCGGCTGGCGAGCATTGTGCGATTCGGTGCAACTGCTCCATTTGTCTCCTGTCTCCACTTGAGTGTCTTCCCTGTGAATTAGTTGATTGAGGTGTGCTTGGAAGAAAGATGCCGAAGTACAAGAGCTTGTCCCTGCACGAAAAGGTGTGCTTAATTGAAGAGGCCAGCAAGTCGACGGCGTCGAAAACGAGAAGAGGCAACCTCCGCTGAGTTTGCTGTCACCGCTGTCACTTGCCCGTTTGATGAAGAAGGGGAGACTCTCTGCGCTCGATATGAGGCTTTGCACGCGGACGAGGAGTGCACTCCAATCGGATTCTCCGAGTACGCAAATGTCGAGTGCACAGTGCAGACGTGTTACGCCGACATCGACAGCGAGGCTGCGAGATCGACCGATTCGGCCTCTAATGTTGACAGCGATGACGAGCCCTCCCGAGCACCCCCTTTGGCGGATGTCATCGATGCCTTGAGTGTTGTACGCAGCTTCGTCGAGTGCAACGGCGGCGAGGCTGAGATGCTGCGCCTCATTGACAGGCTGGAAAATATGACTTTCAGTGCTGGGAACTACCGAACGCGTCAGTCACGCATGGAGGAATTTTTCTCCAAGTAGGCTGACTTGCCACAATAAAGGTGTGACTTCGTACATCACGTTTTCTGGCTGATTTCTTTGATTTCGTGTTGTTTCGGATAATTGGGAATCCCGCTTAATTGGGATATTTTTCTCGGTCCCGAGGCCTTCGAATTAACGAGGTTTTACTGTATTTCAATGAAAAACTCAGCTGCGAAACATTAGTTTATTGATTATCTTAGAGATGTTGTTCTTAAATGGCAGGATACCTCGTGTTGCACAAAATCTTACATTCTTCCTCGTGCAGCCGGGTGCATCAACAGCAGTGAGCGGGTGTCAGGATGGTCTGGTGTGTGTGTGGGACCTGATGACCGGCACGTGTGCCTACAGCCTAACGGCACACCGTGGGTCCGTCCTTTCACTGCGCACAACTGGTCTCTATCTGCTCAGCCTGGGATCAGACTCTCGCCTCCGCATCTGGGACAAGAGCCAGGGTCATCTGCTGCACACCCTTTACCAGGCAAGATTCGCTATCTTTGTTTGGCCTGGGAAGCATGCCGTTTTATTTTTGCAGCTTTCATAAAGAGTTCTTGCAAAATATTTTACCTAAATGCAGAATGTGTTTGGCATTAAAGGGACACTAAAGGCTAGGGGTGTGCGAATATTCGAAATTTCGAATATTTTTTTAATAGTATTTGCTATTCGATTCGATTCGCACTGGAATTTTACTATTCGAACAATTCGAACTTCCCAAAGACAAATACAGTCAACGTCAGATTAAAAGTGACTCCTTCAGATTTTCAATATGCTTCACCTCATTACACTCTCGTATTGCAGCAAAGCTGCCTTTCAAGATCCGCTATGGTCGCAAATGTATTAACTCAAGAAAACGCTGGTTCCAACATGGAGATGAAAGATGTGGCAGAAGTGGGGGCTCAATTAATGCTCTTTTGGACCTAAAATTCGGGCAGGAAGTCCGAAAAATCGGATGCCGAAGCTTTTTAGCATCCAAAATTTCAGATGTTCTTATATATCGACGTCTACGACGCAGATTTGGAACTCCGGACTTGAAGGGAGCACACCCTTGTCCACCACATCAGTTGGTCTTCCACAGTAGTTGAAAGAGGATGAGAGGCTGAGGAAATGGCATCTGCCTCTCACGTGTAAAGTGTTGTAAAGTGTTGTCGGCAACACTTTGGTTGCACCAAATCATTTACATAAATACAATTCGGCCTCTACATTGCCTCATTCTTGATAAGACAACTATGAAACACCACCCCGCCAGCACTTCATCAACCTAGCGAAAAGAAACACTTTCATGTTGCTATCTCATAAGAATGTGCTTAGGAATCCTCTCCAACTTTCTTTTCTGCCATTTCACATCGAAGTATTCGAGAAATATTAGAAAAATATTCGATTCAATTCGCACTCACACTTCAATATTCGAATTCACTTCGCACCCAAAATTTTGCTATTCGCACAGCTCTACTAAAGGCAAATATTAAGTCGACGTTGATTGTTGAAATAGTGGTCCAGAAACCTCGTAGTGCTACTTTTGTGCCAAGGAAGTGCTTATTTTGAAATAAAATCACGTTTTAGTGCTCCGCATGGCGTTAGCGCACTTCAAGTCACCCACCTTAAAGCGGTCTTTCTGACGTCACTGTTGCCGTGCCCAACATTGCCTGCCTTTACTGCGCGGCGGCGTGCACTGGCGGCGTGCACAATTGGGGCATCCGGCAACATCACATGCATGAGGCATTTTGTCGAACTTTCTGTGAGAGCGGCTTTCACGAGCGTGCAAAACACACGAGGCAGTACGCGATACCAAAACTACCACTGAGACGCAACTGCGTGAGCGAAGCCGGCTGCTGGGCGAAGCGCAGTTTGGCAAAAACAGAACCTTTGAACCACGTGCGCCGTTCCCAATGGCAATGCCAAAGAGGTTCATTTTTCCATGAATCAAGCAGAAACGAACAAGCAGCATTTTATTACGTCTCTTGATGCACGGAAGGTTCTTTTTTTATTGCAGCTAGTTTGATTACTAGTGATTAATTGTAGTCTGATGCTCTCACGTCATCGGTATCATTTCCAAAATGCCCCACTCATGGCGCACGTCGTGTGATACATTTAGCTTAATTTCTCAGTAAGTAGGGCACTGCCATTTATAACATTGCCATTTTAGACATCATACATTGAGCTTTCATTGTGACATAAATTGTTATTTGCCTTTAGTGTCCCTTTAAGGAGCACCTCCTGGCAAAGTGCTTTGACTTTCTTGACTGCTCCTTGTACTAAGAACAGCAGCTTAGGCTAGTTGGTGATTTAGAATCGACATAGTATTTGCACAGCGCAAAATGAATGAGGACACATGAAAGGACGCAACACAGGCGCTTTCATTTTGCGCTGTGCAAATATGTTGATTGTACTAAGAGGTTTCAGCAATCAAACACTCTGACTGCCATGTCTTCAATGGCAGTCAGAGTCAATCTCAATTCTGTGTGCTGCACCCACCCGCCAGTAAAGCCCACTAATCTGTGCCCATCATCATGTTTAGCTTTTATATCTGCATGACCTCATGATCATGGCATCATGCTGTCTGTTTTGGAGGCCATAGTATCAGTGCAGTCATGACATTTTATGCCACCACGTGATGCCACTGTGTCATGATAAGATTCATCAGCGTATCCTCCCATGGAGCCATAATTTTTGTCTTGGAAACATGAGCCTGCCATCTCACAGTGACCTTTTCTTAGTAATTTTGGAAGCAGAGAAATAAATAACAGTGAAGCTACATGTGGAACAACAGTGCAAAAAAGGGACACAACAAGAGCTACATGACGAAGCACTTTCTCGGCACCTTGTCTACTAACTGTAAAATATTTTTCATGTCATGTTTCCGTATGAGCATTGAGGCCATTGCCTGCGTAACTTTATCATTAACACATTGCATGATGAGTTTGCAGTTGTAAGAAAATCAGAGATGTGGCTTGCACTGATTTTGTATAGCACTACATGTAATCTAATAAGTTGCTTTCTTTTTCACCACCCATAGGCAAACACATTGTGCAACACAATGGCGCTTCTCTCAGAGACCATCGTCATCACTGCTAAAGAAGTAAGTTCAGAAATGCAGTGCTTGCAGAAACTGCTCTGTGTATGCTTAGAGGTATTCCCTAAGCTTGTCGTTATTGTTTAAAAGAGGGCTAACGAAGGATATTAAGTTGTGCTATATATTTCCAAATTACGCTTCTGCATTAGCAAAATGGCCAATCATGCCATGCATGCAAGCATGCTTATTAGCCCTGGTTTGATTGTGTAAACTCAAGCCACCACGTGGTCACGGTGCTCACCTGCTGACCCGAAAGATGTGGGTTCAATCCCAGCAGCGTTGGCCACTTTTCAGTACAGGCAAAATGCTAGAGGCCCGTGTATTGTGCGATGTCAGTGCGCATTAAAGAACCTCAAGTGGTCGAAATTTTACAGAGCCCTCCACTTCAGCATCTTTCATAGCATGAGTCCTTTGGGACGTTAGACACCTGAAATTGCGTAAACGCATTCACATGAAAAGTGATTTGACATGTTAGTGCCTGTGTCAATGGAGCTATATTGGAATGGTTTGGCATTCTAAAGACATGCATGTTAAATACTAAGCAAATTCGTTCATCAAGGCCACAGTCCTGTTCACTAGGTACTGTATTTACTCGATTGTAACGCGAGGGGTGACTTTTTGTTGCGTCCATTTCAGTATTCAATTGTAACACAACGGTCGACTTCAGGCAGCAAAAATTTGGAAGAAAACTCGCATTACATTACTACATTAGTGAGGAACATCGTACACAATAAACGGGAAGGTCAGTGTGCTGTAGCAGTAACAAAATGCTGTGATAATACAGTAATAATGATAGATGTTTGGGATGAATAAACTTCTATTCCGTAAAGGTTTATCTAGCATTCTACATGTTCATTCTCAATACAATACTTTGAGATTACCCCAAAATGCTATGGGCCTGTGTACTTTGATTTAGGTGCACATTGAAGAACCTCAGGTGGTCAAAATTTCTGGAGCCTTCCAGTACGGGGTCCCTTATAATTATATAGTCAAACCTCGTTAATACGTACCCGCTTTAAGCGTACTAACGGTTAAAACGTTGTTGCGATGAATCCCCGACCGAGTCTCATAGAGCATAATGCATTCGCTGACCGCTTAAGCCATAGTGCTTCGTCCTACACCGACCGGTTAGTGCGTACCCTGCGTACCACGATAACTTTTTGTGCCATAAAATTTTACTGCGCCGCTGAACCGAGAAGTGCGTAGATCGGTCAATCGCTGATTCCGACTTCTGCGCGATTGCAATGACGCTTTTGCGAGTAAGCACCGGGAAAGAACAAAGGTGAGACGGTGGCCACCGAAAAACGCGCTAGCATGACTTGTCGCCGACAACCTTATCACAATAAGTATCTTCAGATATCTGCTCGGGCTCGCGTGCGGCGCAGCACTACTTTAAGCCTACTGCACGCATTTAATAGGCGACAACCTGAACGCGCTGAGCCGCCGATGGCTGCCGCCTCGTTGTGCGGGGCAGTGTTCAAGCTCACGCCGCTTTGTAGAAACGAAAGCAGCTCGCTGTTGCGGAGTTGAGCGTTGCTGGTCGCGGGCGACGAAAAACCTCTTTGCATTGACGCTATCACGCTAAACACACGCGTACCTACAGCAAGTGTAGCGCTGTTGTAACCATACTGCACGCTTTTATTGGGCAACCACCCAAACGCGCTTCCGTCCGCTGCCAGCACCGCTAGAGCGTCGCAGAGTGCGCATCGCTTGCTGGAAGTTCGTCATCGCCACTGCTGCTTTAACTGAACCAGCGACTCCCCGCATCTGTGCACGGTCTGGAGCGAAGTGGGTACGAAGAACACTCCCACGACAAATGCGCGCGTGCAGTGGAGCAAGCGGCCTGGCAGTGATGGCGTGAGCCGAGAAGGCCACGCGCTGCACGCAACTAGCCAGGAGACGATCGGCTCCACGTAGCCGTACCGCGTTTCACTGAAACTGTGTCAGTTTTCATTTAGTAGCAGATCGCGGTACAGACGCACACACATATACTGTTCGTTCCGTCGCTATGTCGGTCACTGCGTATACCGGACCCTGTAATAGTTCTGAAATGCTCCTTGGCGTCGTCACCGCGCGCTATCGGCACTGCCGGACGGTCATGCGAGAGAGCCAGAAATCTTTTCTCCACTTTTGCAGAAACAAAGAAAAGGCTTTGCAGTGGATAGTTTAGGCAATATTTGTTGTGGCACTGCATATATTTCTTTGCTGGCGGCGATGGCATACGCGAGGAGATGCAAATTTTTACTTGGTGGTTAATGCGTACTACCGTTTAGTGCGTAGTTATGCGGCGTTCCCGGCAGGTACGCATTAATGAGGTTCCTCATTAATGGTGTTGGGGTGTAAAACCCCAACAATTATTAATTTGGGACTACCCCAAATGCTTGAAGAGAACTACTTCCTGATCTAGTTGGTATTGTTTACTGTATGACATTCTGCCACTAGTGAAAACAACACATATGCTTACCTGCCCTATTACTATTTTCCTGTTCCTACACCACTCACTTGCAGGATCACCTTGTGCTGTGGGACATAAACCAAGGCGAGGCAGTGCAAGTGGTGATGCTGGGACCGGGTGACTCGGGCGTGGCTGTTCACCAGGTGCACTGTACCTCGGACGCAGTGGTGTGTGACTATGGCCACAGCCTGTGCGTGGTCTACTTTCCAGCACTGAGCACCAAGTTTGACTGATAGACTGGAAGAAAAAACCCCTTCGCCAAAGATCTCGTCATTAAGCTGGAAACAGCCAACAGTGGCCACAAAATGTAGACCAGCATCGACAGGCCACGCTGTCAGCATGAAAATCGTATTCCACCTTTGCACCACGGGCATTGCCTCATGGCTGACGCCATGGTTGCCTTTTTTTTTGCCTGTGCAGAGCCCTTATTGGCAGGCATGTACTGGGAAGCCAAAAGTCGCGAACTTGCCGAGAACGGCTGCGAAGTGCAGGACAACTCTCCATCTGCAAGAGAACGGCATTGACACCGCTGTGGCCACTGTTAGTGTCTGCTATGTGGACGACTGCAAAGCACATGTTGCAGTCTCGTTATTTAGTTTTTATGCTGACAGTGCAGGTTCTGCCTTCCTCGCTGTTCCGGTCTCACCTCGTGCTCATAAACTGGTGCTGTCAGTGTCATACTCACAGATTTCTGCAGTCCTTTGTGAGTGGATCAGGCACCGTCAACCACTCCACGTGTTGGCCACCACCATAGTTATCACTGTCATCTTTATGTATGTGGCCTCATGTGGCCCCGTGTCATCGTTGTGCCGGTGTTTGTTCATCTCTTCCGTCGTGCATCTGTGGACAGCAGTGAAACGAAACTGCACTCGATGAACTTCGACTGCTCTTGAAAGCACATCAGAAGCAAAGCCTTTGCTGCAGTTTTTGAATGGCTTGAATAACTGCAGAAAAAAAAGGATATGTTTGGTCTCATGAGTGCAGATAGCTTTTGAAAGTGACCGGGCATGTAAGGCAAAGCCTCCATTTCATTTCAGGGTTCGTTGAGGTGTTGTATAACGCAAGACCGCAGCTCATTGTGTTAAACACCGGTGCTGCCATGTCAAGCCTCAGTGAGAGTTGTGCAAATTAGTGACTTGCCTGAAACGGGAAGTGTGCTGTTGTGGAGTTTGGAAAACTCAAGCCTACCGCAGAAGCAGCGGAGATACTGCTTTGGGCATTCTACAGCTCGTTTAATTAATACTTAACAGTTATTTCATCACATCTTTCTTTTTTTTCTCCCTCGTGGTGGTTCAGTTCCTTTGCAGACTCTGTGTGCCGAGTGCTTCTTATGAGAAGACTAGCGTGCACTAGATTGCACAAGTAGCATTTGTATGCTGCAGCTACCATTTACCAGGGACCTTGTTTTTAAATGCATTTGTGTACTTGTTTAGAATTTAGTGTGCTGGTATGACCAACTTATTTATTATTCCTTCTCACTTTCACTTTGTTGTTTTTAGAATGAGTTTAAGTTGTCTTGATTCTATTGAATGGAGAGTCTAGGTACTGTATACATCTCGTGACCAGCATTTGTGCAGTGTAAATACATTGTAGCATACTTTTCTTGTTTTATTCCAGCTGTGATTAAGATCTATAACTAAAGCTATCGATGCACTTATTGACGTGTGTGGTTTTCATTTCGCTTGGATTTTATGTTGTCCTTAGCAGATGAATCATGCTTTTGCAGGTCTTCTAATGTACTATTGTCATAACGATTAATGCACATCTGTATTACGCCTCCTCTTGCCTTTTATCCACGATCACAGTATCTTTTGCGGAAGTGATTTTACCAAAGGGCCAGCCACATTGCAAGAAATCCTGTAGTTTGCTTTAAATGAACTGCAAATTTTCTGTTCATAATAGCATTGGAATTACAGTCGAATGCAAAGGATATCACAAAATGCTAGTTGTATATGTTGGTAATTCAACATACAAGATATGAACCCTAGATAGTATGCTTTACTGTACTGCAGTTAGTTCTTTCATCTGTTTGTTTTACCACATTACACAGTTATGTTGCAATCAAACATTTTACAGTGTTTTCATTATTACGGAGTGCATATGAGACCCTTTCTGCACGAGTCAACCATATCTTGAGATTTACGCCTTTCTCATTTTTCGTCCACAGCATGTAATTTCCTTTGGATTCAAAGCCTGGCTTGACAACATCACTAAAACAGTGCTGTTGTTTGTTGGCACAACTATTTCCAATAAAGCGAGACATGATTGCTTAGTGGAGAAGCACACTTGCGGGGTTGAAGTGCAGCGCAGCATTTCATATGAAAAAAGTGATGAACATTTTCAGCATACGCGTAACAGTATTCATACACATATGCACATACTAGTGTAGGGCTATGCTTTTGCATAGGATTACCAAGGGGAGATTACAACTGTTCGATACAGATAATTTGATGTACATGGGTTTCAGATATCCTAATTCGACTGTATATATTTTACCTTTTTCGTTTTTCTGCAAAAGTAAAATTTATATGACTACGGTGAAGATGGTGTCTACTAAGCAACCCTTTTGTACAGAGGACACTAGATGAATGAGTAGTGGTCCCATTTTTTTTGTGGTTTAGGTAAATAAAACTACTTTAATTTTCCTAATTACTCGTAAGGGCTTATTGCAATAAGAATGTGACAGAGGGGCAGCACAGAAGGCTAATAAAAAATTGAAAAGCACCATCTATGGGGATATCTGTAGACAAAGATTCACACATATTATCATTCCCGATTCTGAACCAGCACGCAAGAGTACCGGACTTGATGCAGTCGTGATGCTTGACGCTGTTATGATGCAAAGCAGCTCGCTGCAGTGTGCTACTGAGACATCGAATCTGTCGAAATGTGACTGTGTCATAGTGACGCTGTGTCACCAACAGTTGAGTTTTATGAGGTAAGGGAAAAGCATAAGTGGTTAAACCTGTTGAAGACAATGTTTTTCTGCGCTGCTTCCACCCAGCTTCTGCATTGGGACATGATGATGCAACAATTTGTGATAGAATCCAGCTACCATATTTACTCACAAACTGCTAATACAGGCTGATGTTAGCTAGTACTAGAGTTACTGTATATGCTACCTTTAGGTAGCAGAGTTGCGCATCTGTTTTCCAACGCCACCAGCAACCATGCATTGCGGAGAAGCTGACGCTCGGGCCAATTTTTGTATTTCTCGACGCCGCCGCTGCAGCTCACTCAATTAACACTAGTTATCGCCAGCCTTCGACACGCCAGACATGCTTATCGGCAACGCGGTAGGCATGTCACCTGCAAAAATGGAGTGCGACTTCACCGCATAGATGTGGTTGCTAGCCGGACCTATGTGCTACTCTGCTACCTAAAGGTAGCATATACAGTGACTCTAGCTAGTACTGGCTTGTGGCGCTAACTGGTGGCCACTGGTGGCTAGCCACTATTGTGACGGCATTATTCTCTTCATTCGATCTCACTTTGACAATAAAATTTAAACATTTTTTTTAAGGCCAAACAAGGCCATGAGCGTCACCTACTGATTAGTATTTGTAATGTGCTTTGTGTGCTGTCTCGTGATCGGGAGTGGAAAAGGGTAAATTTTTGCCAATGAGTATTTCAACAGTGAAGGATGCTTTTAAAGTAACAAATTGCTTTGGCATCATGACCAAAGCAAGTGGCCCTTTGGGATTACTGCCATTTCAACTTGCAATCGGTGCCAGTAATCAAAGGGGTAAATTTGTCAAGCTTAATTAATGAGCAGACTGGGACAGCTATCCATTTATTACGCACCATACTAAAAAAAGTATCCTTGCACTGTTATTTCCCCAGTGATTTTTTTTTTTTCATATTAAATTGGAAAGGGGGGGGGGGGCTATTTCGTCATAATGCAAACCGAAAATGAATTTTCTCGATTCAAAATGACTTGCACAGAAAGTTAGCAAGATGTTTGTCATACAGTGCTCATTTTCAATGCGTTGATTCAAGCAGATACTGAGATTACATAATGGTTTGATGTCGATTGCTAAATTTTTATGGCAAGTGAACTTTTTTTTTTACTTTGGGTTCTCATTGGCATAGATAGCTGGTTTTTTATTGGATAATATTAAGAGAAAGCGCTAACATATATCAAGGGCATGAACGAACACGGTGCAGTGCAGTTCACTTATAACATTACTGTCACATCTATAAAACCGTGGTGAGAAATTATTTTATCAGGACTGGCCTTTGAACACCTAGTAGAGACATTAAAGAAATTTTCATTGAAACTAAGCAGACTTACTGATGGTAACATTGAACCCAACTTTTGGGATACAAGTAAAGCATTGTGCTATAGTCACTTAAAGCCCTAAGAAAAATGTAAGCTGTGCTCACAGCCATCACTTTTCCATCCAAAAACATTTTGTATAGGTGCTCCAACCAATCACATCGTCATTTCTGTGACAGCAAGCACTCTTGCATGTAAGATAATTTCAGGCACTGGTTTTACATTTAAAACATGAACGTTCAGGCAAACTTTGAGACACTTGACACTGATGCCTCCTCAAAATAGTATTTTAGTCAGAAATGACGCACTTTATTTTTCTATGTACCTAGTAGTTACATTAGCAAAGAGAAAGCACCTAAGCCTTGAACAAAAACCAGATGGAATGACTGTTTTGCATAGGGAAAGGGCAGGTGCACCATGGTTCTGTTTGGCGCCTATATTTTTTCTCATGTTATAACAGACTGTAGATGTTCAGCAGGTCATAAAGTCTAAGATCAGTGCTTACGTGTAGAGTCGACAGACGATTTATTGAAATAACTGTTCACATCACTCGTGAACACTTTGCACTTACCCGCTATATTGAATATTCGACTTGGGGCACCCTCTAGAATTGCTCCATATTATGTCAGTGTCATTTAATCAATTGAACATGCTTAATTACATAAGACTCCTTGAATCACTGTTTCTAGAAGGATGTAGAGATCACGTGGATGTTACATGGCCCCTTAGCTCCAGTACATGGGGGGGAAGCAAGAAAACTATGTTAGTTGCCGATGCTACTTGAGGCAAGGACAGAGCACCTGTGGATGTGAAGCCTGCAGGTGCTCTGCTTTCGAACTGCTCCAATAGTTAACAAATTTGAAGAATTAATTTGGTAAAACAGTTCTTGGACAGTGCCTTGCAACTTCCAGCGCACTTATAATGAAAAAATTTTAATGGGGCCTCGTAAGTGTGAGATTGGTACAAGCTGTGCATTAATGTGAAAGCATTGTATGCCCCACGAAAAAAAAATTCTGTGTCTGTGAAGCGAGCAGCATTGTCACTCAGTGGTAAAGGAAGCTGCCATAACCAAGTAATGATTTAACGTCGCAAAAAAGTGATGATGATGTCACATGTTTTCATGTCATGATGTTACGTGATATGCACATCAAAATAACAGTTGTCCCACCGATACACTGTGCTTTCGCATTCAATGCAAGTAAAGGAGACTTGGGTGCCTTTCTAAATTTTTGTCTTGTGTGGTATTAATGAAAGTGAATTGCACTGTAGAGTAACTGATCATCCATCACATATTAGCAACTATATTTACTGATCATCCATCACATATTAGCAACTATATTTGTTCACTAGTAAAAACTGTGTCTGCTTTGTAAAGTGTGTTGGACAGAGATGGATATGCAGGGCCTACTTTACGTTAACATGGGTTACCTGGTACTGAGATTGTGTGTGTTTCTTTACCAGGTTTTTCAGCAGTATGTAAATTCGGGTTGATGGGATTATCATGTGCAGATTTTGTGTGCAGATTTTGTAATGTATAGACACTGCTTGGGTTGCCTACTGTGTGAAATGTGTGAACAGGTAGTATCTCTCACCCGTGCAAAAATTGTATGCATTGTTTGTTTTGTTTTACATTTCTCTTTGCGAGATCATACTGCTGCACTGCTTTTCCTTGTCTGACATGTGTAATGAATGGGGTGTGTCGTGGAATCTTGTGTCTGATGTATTAAGTGCATGATTAGGAATAGGGGTTCAGTGCCAAGGCATTGTTCATTCACTGCTGTTTGATAAAGCAAGTGTCCTCCATACGATAAATGTGGAAAGATTGCAAGCTTTCGAGAAACAAAAATTAAGATAAACCTGCCTGAAGGGGGTAAGGAGCCATGGTATCTGGTGCCCAATATCGTTATTTTGTTGCTTTGATAAATAGGTCTTTGTATGCTGGATGGCCACTCTTCTTAATTGCCCTAATTGAACCTGAGCATAATGAACACTAATATAATAAATTAATCATCAGATATAACAAAGTAAATATGAAATTTGGTTGCTCTTCATTTAGTGATATCAGTTAGTGCCCTGCTTTGACAAAACAATAACCTACTCATAGGGCTATCTCTTATAACAGTACATTTTATTTCTTTTTTTCTGTGCCCAGAAGTATGTAAACGTGTGAAAATTTTAGAATTTCCAAAAAGCACATCATATGTGCCTGAATACATACAAGTCATTTGGTGGAGGAAAATAAGTGAATCTTGGGACTTGAGATGAAACTCCCGGTGGCGCAGAAGGGACTGTATTTGAGGGAAGCCACTTGGAGCACCAGTGTTTTGTGTGAATTTTTCAAACATATTACATACAACAGACAACATTTGACTGTAGTTGCAGCATCACTGTATGTAGGTTTAACCGTATTATATATGGGAACATCACGGAACATAACCTGCAGCTGTTACCCTTAATGCTGTAGTCCGCATGAATGCAGGCCACAACAGAGTGCCTTCTCATGCCATCCGCAATCTACAAGTTGGAAAAAAGAAGACACTTTTGTCAAATTGCCATCTCGATGATGCTTTCTGTATATTGTACTTGTAGTGCAAAATATATTTTCTTGTATGACATTGTATGTATATAGGTAGTGGCACTGGATTTGCACTGTATTGAGGAAGTAGCACTTTTGAAAGGCTGACTGAAGCAGCTATTGAGCTATGCAGATGTGCGATTCTTGTTTTGCGAGACACATTTAGCATGTTTATTTTGTGTATGCATGTGTGCAACGACAGGGCATGGGTGCAAAATGTGAATTCCTTGCACACTGCATGGGCATTTTCAGCAGATGTTGCTTCCCATGTGTTGTACCACATAGTAATTCTTTTATCTGAGAAATGCCAAAAGCCTTGGGGGCGCTTATAATGGGCTAATGTGCACAGAATTTAAACTAAATTTGAGAATGAAAGGCTTAGGCTACAAATGAAAATGCGTGATCAAATGATTTGCAGTACTGCCTTTATGGACTTGTAGTTTTGTCTATGGCATGGGCTTCATTCACTCTTCCTGTTTTGTATCATTTGGGGCTCACCACATAGCATTCACATTGTGAGCCTGTGTGTGTTCCCAGTGTACTGAAAACATGATTGAGAAGTTTTAATCTCTTAGGATATGTCTTGAGGCATCTGTAGTTCTTGATTTTATATAAAGCATCTAATGTTATGATGTAGCTAGTGCAGCCTGGTGTTGACCATGAGAAGTGTTTTAGTGGTAGTGAAGTGCAGAAGTGGCCACGTGATAAAGACCCTTGTGCATAGTTTGTGAAGCTCAGTAAGTGGTGTACATTGATTGCTGCGAGCCTTTCACCATCACTTCATTCTTGTTCACAACTTCACTGTCAATTACACCCATGAATCCTATGTACGAGTTAATTTAATTCAGCGTGGTACAGCTTGTTTTCACTGACTTTATTAATTCATTGGGCACATCTTCCTAGCAAGCGTTTAAGCTGCTGATGACCTGTAGCATTGTTTGCCTTCGCCCCAAGTGGCTCAACAACATGGAAGTTGCATGAAATTTGCACTGACACATTCGTTTCATCGTTGGAGAAAGATATTTTGCTGCAGTGTATTTTTTTTAAAAGGGTGTAAATTTGAGCGCCAAGTCCTGTCAACCTCTCTTGTCTCGTGTTTCTGCGCTGTTCCCTGGTATTTTTTTGCATCTCATCATGGCAAGACATCAAATTGCATTTGTGCAAACTGGTTTTTTTTACTCATAATAAATTATATATAGTATATTATATATTATGTGCTGCGATGTTTCTGTGATTATATGGTACGATGTTGTACAGCAGGTCTTGGCCACTTGGGTTTTAAAGGGGCCATGGAACTAGAGGTGTGCACGGGCCTGGGACCGCCCGAAGGCACGGTTCCGGTCCGGCCCGCAGGCCGGACTCGGGCAGCCCCGCGTTACTTTAGTCGGGCCCGGGCCGGGCTGGCAGAAGTCATCGGGCGGGCCGTCCTTTATAGGCGGTCTCGACTTTTATCAACAATTAAAAAAAAGAAGCTACAGGGAAGGACGGCATGCTTTTTTCTTAATAAATACATTTTCATTTTTCTGCTGCCATGTGCTTTATTGCATCGTTGATCGAGTCGGGCCGGGCCGGGGCTGGGCGGCCCGTCCTCTATACATCATCGGGCCGGGCTCGCCCGCCTCCGGCAAGCATCGGGCCGGGGCCGGGCCGGGCTGCGAAATTGCGGCCCGTGCACATCTCTACATGGAACACGTTTCAAAATAAATCTCCTGGCTCAAAAAGTTTCGGATTATCGCATGAGACGAGCGCTTTGGCTAGAGTTTACTTTGGCTCCCCTTCGGTTGCCACGAGCGCGCTTTTAAGGTACACGGCCGGGGGATGGCAACGGGGTGATGCGCTAACGTCGCCGCACGCCATTGCCATGAGTATGTTCTCTTCCGCCACTTGTTCAGATGTGCACGGCGCTGTGCCTGTATATGCTTCCCGCGGAAGCATGTACATTTACATTGCTGTACAAGTGCAATGTACTTTATGTACAAGTATATTGCGGCACACCCCGTGGGCAGCCGCGGCACATGCACGGCACGTGGCCCACGAAATTATCTGCCGACGCCCTTGTACATGAAGTCAGTCAACTGTCGCGTCCGCTCGATGCGTACTTGGGGCATAGTGAAGGAGAGAAAAAGTGTTACTGAGCGGTTGTTGTGTGGAAATGTTAGGAAGTCCTCTTGTTTTGCCCTAAGTGGGTGGCTCTCTCAGCCCAGAAAGCCGTTAGGTAATGTCGCTGACAGCACCTGATCCACCGCACTTCGATTGATCATCCAGACTTGTCGTTATTAGCACCGCCATACCACGCTTATTCGACAGCTCGTACACAACATTTGTGTTCCTCTCGTAGTTATGTAGCTTGCAAGCGATCATCGTTTGTGACACGAAATTGTAACTTTTCTACTGCAGGGAAGGAAAGCGCCGCTTGTGCCGCCACGCAGCGTCTGCGTTATCACGTTACCGACGTGCCATGGGATCCTCTCAGTGGATCCTCTCCAGCCACCTCCTTTGCGAGGCGTACGCACTGATCTCCACTAGGAGGTCAGTGGCCGTACGCAGGCACCGGTGATCGCATTCCAGTGCCATCATTAGGTAGAATGCTGCCGATTTCGTGCAGCACACGTGTGATTCTACGGCGCTTTTGTAAAGGAGCCGTCACCTGCCCCACATTCTCTGGCTTTGCGCTTGGCGCCATTCGTTTTTCAAGAGAGCCTAGGCATCGCGTCTTATCAGTAATAACGACCTCATGTGCATTGTAGCGTCTACAATGCAGGCGAGGCGACCAAGTGTAAACGTAGTAGCGTTCGCTGAAGACGTAGCGACATAAATGGAGAAATAAAAACGCGGTAATCGTTCTAACACTACCGTAAACAAAGCGCGATTGCTTACCTTCTACGTTGTACAGCCGCAATCCACCGCCTCCATCGCTCTCGCTCATCAAATAGCACCGGAAACCTGTAGAAGTGCGTTCCTGGCGATTTTTTTCTGTGTGTTTGAGCAGCCGACAACGCAGCAGTTATTTTTCGACATCGCTGAGGCCCGACAGAGTCGTTAAATCACGATGAAAACACATCCACCCGTGCACTCGCGTAGACGCTCGCGGGAACACTTCTCGCCGAGACCCATCAGCGCTTCCGAGCCGTGGCGGCAGATGGCGTCGTCGGCGCATCAGCTTGGCGCGGTTATAAGCGCACTGCCGCGGGTTTAGATGGGATTCCCGTTAGCCTCATTAACCAACTAGGAAATAGCACTAAAGAAGCACTGCTGAAAGCTGTAGAAAAATGCTTAAAGGACAGGCAAATACCGGATAGTTGGCGAAAAGGTAGAATGAACTTAATCTATAAAGGCAAGGGAGAAAAGGATAACATTCGCTCGTATAGACCACTAACCATTACATCGGTACTATACAGGTTGGCTATGCAAGCAGTAAAAATGAAAATAGAAAAGTGGGCAGAACACAACGATATTTTGGGACAACTCCAGAATGGATTTCGAGTCGACAGGCCGTTAGACGATAACCTGTTTGTTCTCACTCAGTGTATAGAAATATCTAAAATAGAAAATAGGCCCTTGTACATGGCTTTTCTAGACATCACTGGGGCGTACGACAACGTTAATCAGGAAATTTTGTGGGGTATTGAAAGGAATGGGCATAGGCGACGACTGTATACAGCTTTTGAGGGAGATATACCGAGAAAATACAGTTTGCATAGAATGGGAAGGAATGAGTAGCAAAGAGAACGTTGAGATTAGCAAGGGGCTGAGACAGGGATGTCCTTTGTCCCCGCTGTTATTCATGCTGTACATGGTGAATATGGAAAAAGCGCTAGAAGGTAGCAACTTTGGTTTTAATCTGTCACACAAACAGGGCGGCGTGATGATTGAGCAGAAGCTTCCAGGATTATTTTATGCTGACGATATTGTCTTATTTGCTGACAGTCGAGAGGATATACAGCAGCTGGCGGATATATGCGGAAGGGAAGGGGAAGCTCTAGGACTAGGATTTAGTGTAACAAAATGTGGATTGATGGTATTCAATGACCCTTGTGATCAGGCGGTGTCAATACAGGGCCAAGAAATACCGAGGGTGAGCGAATACAAGTACCTCGGAGTATGGATAAATGAGGGTGACAGGTACATGGAGGTACAGGAAAAAGCCTCAGCAGCAAAAGGAAAGAGGAATGCTGCAATAATGAAGCACAGAGCATTGTGGGGATACAATAGGTACGAGGTGCTTCGAGGTCTGTGGAAAGGTGTAATGGTTCCGGGGCTTACTTTTGGGAACTCAGTGGTCTGCATGAGGGCAGAGGTGCAATCGGGAATGGATATAAATCAAAGGACTGTGGGACGCCTCGCGTTGGGTGCTCACGGGAAGACGACAAATGAGGCTGTAAAGGGCGACATGGGATGGGCAGGTTTTGAGGCGAGGGAGGCTCAGAGCAAAATAAGGTTCGAAGAAAGGCTAAGGAATATGAAGGAGAGTAGATGGGCAGAGAAGGTGTTCCGTTACTTGTATAGGAAGAGCGTGGACACACAGTGGAGAAAAAGAACTAGGAGGCTGACTAGTAAATATACGGCTGGTAGTGTAAGCAGTATGTCAACAAAGAGCGTTAAGCGAAAAGTCAGAGAGGCGGAGAGGATTTACTGGATGGCAGCTATGGAGAAAAAACCGGCTTTGAGTAACTACCGAAAGGGCAAAAACGAAATAAGGAGGGAGGCATTTTACGACAATTCAATGGGAAGCGCTTTACTGTTTGAAGCGAGATCGGGTTGCCTTAGAACGGGCAGTTATAAAGCGAGATTCAGTAAAGAAGAAGAACAATGCACGTGCTGCGGGGAAGATAAGGAAACGGCGGAGCATGTTCTGATTGAATGTGGAGATATCCGCCCAGGTGTACGTTTGGGCACGAGCCTACATGACGCCTTGGGGTTTAGAGACAATGGAAAGCTGAACACACCCGCGATTGAAATAAGTAAGAGACGGTTAGAGTATTGGTGGCAGAAAACTAGAGAGAAAGGACAAAAATAAATAATGGGAAAAAAATAAGGACATTCTGCCGTAAAGGGCACAGAACGGAGCTGAAAACTTAACGTTTTTTTTTTTTTTCTTCTGGAGTAAAATAGTTTTAATTGAAGTAAAGACAATAGGCCAACGCCAAAAAAAAAAAAAAGAGTAAAGGTTGTTGGGGTTTTTTTTTTTTTTTTTTTTTTTTCGAGCCTGGTGGCACATTTGTCACCGCCCCGTTATAAAGGGGACGCTCATAGCATCCATCCATCCATCCATCCAGATCGCCGCCGCTGATCTCGTTCTCGCTTATCGAGCCTTGCGATAGGCAGCATCTTCTTTGGGCGTACGGTACCTCCTCGGACAACCCATGACTACAAACTGCCTCAGCACGACACGATCTTTTATAACGATCCCGAGGACATGCGCATGCGCAGTAGGTCTACTTATGACGTGTTTAATGACGTAAACGGTTGCTAGGCAACTCTTTCATTTAAACTTGGCGCGGTTATACTTGGTCATTTCGGTAGCTTCGACGCGGCTCCTCCGCAGCTGTTGCTATGTATGGCGCATGCGCGGCTTGGCATGACGTCACATCAGCTGTCGCGGTATCTAGGCGCGGCTGGTTCCGTTGCCGAGCGCGGCTTGGCGGCGTCTTCTCCGTTGCTACTGCTCGGCGCATGTGCTGCTTGGCATGACGTCACACCAGCTGGCGCGGCAGCGAGGCGAGGCCAGGTGGTGCGCAGCTGTGGCGTCGGTGGTTACTAGGCAACAGCGTGGCGAGGTTTCTTGCGGGGAACAGCCGTTTTTATGCCGTGCTTAACAGCTTCGCCGTTAAAATTTTTGCGGGGCCGCTTTAAGGAGCCACAATTTTGCCCACCCAGCATTGAATAAATTGAACTGAATTAAAGCGGTTAACTTAATACAACTACAAGAGCTAGGCGCGAAGAAAAAGTAAGGCACCCGCTCGCGCTTCTTTTGCCCTAGTGCGCGTGTTCTTATTTCTGAAACCGTCGCGATGCCCGACGGCAGCAGTAGTAGCAGCACGCTACCCAACAAAGAACAGGTCCAGCAAGTGAAGCAGCAGAACAGGCGCAGTAGCGAAGCATTAAGCAGTTTGGCACTACAGCGAAGTAGCGTTGTACAGCCCCGCCGCAGCGCCTGGTCTGCTCTCCTCTGGGGACTCACCGTCGCGACCACGATGCTCCTGCTTGTTTCCGTCGTCATCACAGCCTTCGTCACGACCACGCTGCTCTTGCCTCGCATCGACGTCCGCAGCACGTTCGGGCAAAAACCGCCGCCACTGCCACCGCCACCGTCAGTGTCTCTCAGTGGCGTCAATGCCCCGCCATTCAGCGACCGAGCGTCGTCCGCGGCATCATCGTTAAACAATAAAGGACTCCACGGGGCAAAGACGCACGAGACCAAGCCCTGCGACTCGACGGCATGCGTCGAGCAGGCACGAATGTTGTTGCACCAGATCGACTCCAACCAAGACCCCTGCGACGACTTCTACGCGTACGTGTGCGACAAATGGGCGCAGTCGCGCCCCTTGACTCCGGGCGCAGAGCGCCTGTCCGTGGACACCGTCATGGTCGAAGCATACGCAGAGTTGTTGGCCTCGGCGTTGCATGACAACGTTAGCCGCGATTTTCCGCAGCTGCGTTTTCTTGTCGACCACTGCGTGGACCCCGAACCAGTGATGTTTGACAACCTGATCGCCATGTTCCTTGATGCGACCCACTTGCGATCATGGATGATGCGCCCGTCGTCGTCTCCTTCGCGCCGGCAGCCGTCGGCAGCCGAGGTGTCGCGCAAGTTCGGCCTTGCCTTCCGGCAGCTAGGCGTTGACGCGCTCTTCAGGCCGTTTGTCGTCAAGGACATATCGCGTGAGAACAAACGATTCGTGGGCCTCGAAGAACCGTCGACGGTGCTGCTGCGAGCGCCGCTTGAGAAAGAAGAGTACGAAGTGGTACGTGCTGGATTCGCTCCCCTGCTGGCCTTCTTCCAGAACCAGACGGAAGTGGATCCTCTGCGCTTCGAAGAACGGCTCTACCGAACGCTGCTGCAACCGCAGCTGGATGCCGCCGTACTTGCCAATGGCAGTACGGTCAGAGTGCGCGACCTGCCCGCGCTGAGGAACTTCGAGTGGACCAGCTTCCTGCAGAGCGTATTCGGGAAGGGGATCAGACCTCTAACTGCTCGAACCTACGTCAAACTGGCGTCTCCCGAGCACGTACTGAGACTGACCCGTGACGACGAATTGATGCGCTCGTCGCAGGTTATGTTGGGGTACTTGCTGTTCCGCATCACCATGGCGCTGTCGCCGCTTCTTGGTGGTACCGAGTTACGGGACCAGGTGGCTTCGGTAAGCTGCGCTCGACATCCGCAGTTTGCGCAGGCGCTCACGCCTGCGCGCTACTGCCTCTGCTTGCTGAACCGATTCGAGCCGAATCTCGCTTTGCACGCGACGCGCAACTTTTCCCGGGCGCAACTGTCCAGAGGCGATGGCGACGACGTCGTCGAAGACATGGCTTCTACGCTGCGACTCGTACTCATCGAACACGTGCTGGTGCGGCTCGCTCGTTATGGCAGTGGTCTGAAGGCGAACCTCTTAGAGAAGCTGAATGGCGTCTCGTGGGAGCCTCTGGCGCCGCGTGGCCTAAACGAAAACGCGAGCACGCTGGCCGCATTCCTAGACGGCCTTTACCTGAACAACGCGCGCACCTCGACGGCCCAGTTCTTTTACACCTGGATCCGAAAGTCGCTCGAAAAGCGGCTCATGGCACACATGACCTCTCGCGCCTCCTTCCAAGGTTGGACAGGCGGATTTCTGAGCGCCGAGGCTCACATGGGGCCACCTTACAATCGGCTGGAGATACCGTTGCCGGTATTCGATTTGTCCCTCAAGGACGATGCCGCGTTGCGGCCCCTCCAGATGGCCAGAGCAGCGCCACGAGTATACTGGCCCATGTTTCGCGCCATCTACCACTGGGTCTTCAATCTCGAATTCGCCGCCACCAGTGCCGAGCGCAACGCCGCTCACAGCCTAGTACAATACTTCTCCGACCTGCGACTCTGCCTTGAACACCAGTACAGTCCGCTGTCCGGGATGGAGAAGATCGCGCAGCTCAACGTTTCGAGAACTTCATGGTCCGATCTGTGGGATCTACTGTCGGTGCGCCCTGCTTTGGACGCGTTCCTGCTGTACGCCGGTCGTGTTTCACCAGACTACCGGCTCAAGCTGCTCGAGCGCTGGAACGCCAGCCAGCTGTTCTTCCTGTACTACGCGGCCAACTTCTGCGACAACAGCAACCGGAGGTTCTTGAAAGAGAACGCCGCCCGCGGCCCCGACAGCCCCGCCTGGTACCGTGTCAATGGGCCTCTCCGCAATACTCCAGAGTTTGCGATGGCTTTCGGCTGTAAGCCCGAATCGTTCATGAACCCAGTGCAGAAGTGCGTCCTTTCCATCTGAGGAATGTTGACTTCCTCAGATGGAAACTTCCAGACTTCCAGCGACGAGATCGATGGAAGTTTCGATCTGTGGGATCTCATCTCTGTACGCTCTCACGGATATATTATACTGCGCGTTGTTTCTCTTCCAATTTGTATCTTCATGGTATACGCGTATGATTGCGTTCCAAATATTATGAACGACCAAGCTATGAGTTACACATGTAATAAACGTTACTTTCATGGTGTTGTAGTGAACGTGTTATCTATATGCTCAACTGTATGCTCATCAACTGGCACGGAATAATTTTTATTCTTAATCTGTCTTGTACATTTCCACTAATCTCGGCGCGCTGACGTTTAGCGGACTGAGCCATACAAATCGAGTGAAAGCATGACAGTGCATGCATATATTTAATCAAAGAAAATCGATGAAGAAAATCGTATGATGATAATGCAAATTAAGTGAGACTTAATTAGCGGTAATTAGTAATTCCACACTAGCGAGACCTGAGTAACTCGTCATAGTTATTTAGCGAACGTTGGACGTCGATATAAAGGGCACGGTAAAGTAGCCACACTGCATGGCTTTTGCCATCGAGCCATCTTAGGCCAATGCATAAGGGTTTTTCCCCTGTGACTTTTTTTGGTTCCCATTTACTACCCTCTATCCAGTCTTCGACTTATACGCTCTACATATTTTTTAGCTGTCTTTTCCCCTCTTTCTAAATACGAGGCAGATGTAGCGTTCCCCATCGTGTCCAGTGTGCCTCTGATGCCCTTTATATTCCTCGAGAACGTGCAGGTTTGTTTTGACATTGTGGATAATGTGTACGCCGGTTTCGGAGTAGGAGGGCGCCGCAAGCAACTTCCTATGTTTGGGATTTCGCCCAGGGCGGTGGCTCCAGCGTAGACATTGAAGCTCATTCATCACAGTCAACATGCTAGTGGGAGAAGATACATCACTTCTTAGCCCCATAAAGTTCGCGGAGAACGAGATTGGGCGAGATGCGAGTCCCCTGCTGCCTTAAAAAAAGATGCTCCTAACGAGTATATGGTCATCGTGTTGTGCAATACGCGCGGTGTTTTGTTGTATACTATTTAACTTCGCTTTTCTTCCATACTTCATGCGCGACGCCGCTTACATTCGTTCCTTTCTATTGGTAGGCCTTAGGCAGTAGTGGCTACAAGGCATGTAGAGATACAACGAATACAAAGTGAAATGGATAACAAACACGAAAGCGTATTAAAAGCGATGCATCAAAGACATGGCGTTTAAGTGCTATAAGTATACTGCTCTTGGAACTTGGTGTGTGGGAATCAAAAGCAAAACAGAAAACAGGAAGAAAGGCATGTATACCTCACCAGTCGACTGGCGTCGTGTACTATTACGTCATCCTCTTAGTGAAAGGGGTCCAGAACCACTTTTTCAAGTAATCCTCGAATGACCACACTATTGGAGTACATTGCCTCACGAATCGACTGCCCTAGGAATTTCTCGAATCCGTCAAGATCGAGCGGAGTTAAGACAGATTTGTCGCACGCTTGAAGCGCTTTCTCTCCTCCCTCGTCCCGACGATCGCGCCGGAAGCTACGCAGGGAGGAACGGCACAGGGGAAAGAAGCTACGTGAGCGTGCGTCATGACCTTGAGCGCGTGTGACGAAGCGCAGTCGCTTTTTCCCGTTGTGATTTCTATGCGCGCTAGTGTGGCTACGGTGTAATGTTATCAGACTACGGAGCGCGGTGGTAACCCGTGGCAAGAAGCGCATCCGATGCAAACGCCGCTCTTGATTTATGTCGGCCATTAGCCAATAGCATGTTATCTGTTGTTCGTCTCCGTCTCCAAACAGCTTGCGCCGGCAGCTCCGAAGAGAGTGAGCACACGCCTGTGTATGAAAAGAGGACGCCTGAGAAAGTGGCAACTTTGCGCGCCGCTTATAAACTCACCTTGCCCGCGCACGACTGCAAGACTTGGCTGAGCTGTTGATAACCGTGTCCACTTCCCGCAGGATGTGTTTTATCACCAAGCCCGAGGTGTGGTCCATGACCTCATGAAATGGGCGTGTGAACAGGAGGGACAGAAGAACAGGAGGTATAGTGAAGAGAGAGAGAGATGCAAATAAGGGAAAGTCAGGGAGGTTAACCGCAATCGAAGCATCTGGTTTGTTACCCTACACCAGGAAGGAGAGGAATGGTGAAAGAAAGACGAAAAAAATTCGGCAGATCCCACGCACTGTGGGAATCGATGTAATGCGAAGCAGCCAGCAAGGAGCTGCATACATCGCCTTGTTTGTCTTTGAGCCAAATGAAACCATTCATGCCATGGCATCTAGTCCACCATATATCGCATGTTTGCCATGCACCATCACGCACTCGTGTCATGCCATACCCATTTTGGCATATATCACGTTAACAAAACGGCCGGAAGCGCACCATGACAGTGGCATGTAAATCATACCGTACATGACATGCATAACATGATTCGCATGTTAAGACCTCTCATTTATGTTCGTCATACAGTCACATCGCGCAATACCAATTTTGGTGTATATCAAAGGAGCAAAATGGCCGCGAGTGCAGCATGAGTAGAGCATGTAAATCATGCCATACATGACATGATTATTATGGTTTTTCATGTTACCACCTGTCACTAATGTTCATCACACAGTCACATCGCGCAATACCAGTTTTGGTGTATATCAAGCTATCGAAACGGCCGCGAATGCACCATGAGCGTGGCATGTAAGTCATGACATACATGGCATGCATGTCATAGTTTTCATGTTACCATCTGTTATTCATGTTCTTCATACTGTCACATCGCGCAATACCAATTTTGGTGCATATCAATCTAGCGAAACGGCCACGAGTGCGCCATGAGCATGGCATGTAAATCATGACGTACATTTCATGCATGTCATGATTATCATGTTACCACCTTTCATTTACGTTCGTCATACAGTGGCGTCGCGCAATACCAATTTTGGTGTATACCAAGCTAGCGAAACGGCCGGGGATGCATAATAAACGCGGCATGTAAATCATGACACATAACCTGCATGTCATGATTTCCATGTTACCACCTCTCATTTACGTTCGTCATGCAGTCGCGTCGCGCAATACCAATTTTGGTGTGTCAAGCAAGCGAAACGGCACGAGTGCGTCATGAGCATGACATGTAATTCATGTCGTGCATGTCATGCATGTCATGATTTTCATGTTACCACGTCTCATTTACCGTTGTCGTACAGTCGCTTCGCGCAATAGCAATTTTGGTGTACATCGATCTAGCGAAGCGGCCGCGAATGCATCATGAGCGTGGCAATTAAATCATGACATACATGACATGCATGTCATGGTTTTCATCTTACCAACTGTCATTCATGTTCTTCATACAGTCACATCGCGCAATACCAATTTTGGTGTATATCAATCTACCGAAACTACCGCTAGCGCATCATGAGCATGGCATGCAAATCAGGTCGCACATGACTTGCATGTCATGATTTTCATGTTACCACGTGTCAGTTATGTTCGTCATATAGTAGTTTCGCGTAACACCAATTTTGGTGTATATCACGCAAGCGAAACGGACGCGAATGCACCATGAGCGTGGCATGTAAATCATGACATACATGTCATGGATGTCATGGTTTTCGTGCTACCACCTGTTATTCATGTTCTTCATAAAGTCACATCGCACAATACCAATTTTGGTGTATATCAATCTAGCGAAACGGCCGCGAGTGCGCCATGAGCGTGGCATGTAAATCATGTCATACATGACACGCATATCATGATTTTCATGTTACCACGTGTCAGTTATGTTCGTCATACAGAAATGTCTCGTCATACCAGTTTTCGTATGTATCAATCCATTTAAACGGCCGCGAGCGCCCCGAGACCATGTCATGTAAATCATGCTGCACATGACAGGCGCGTCATGATTTGCATGTTAGGACCTGTCATTATGTTCGCCATGAACTCTTGTCACGCCGTACCAATTTTGGTATATATGAAATTAACGGAACGGCCGCAAGAGCCCAAAGGCCGTGGAATGTAAATCATGCTGATCATGACATGCGTGTCATGATTTTCATGATATGACCTGTCATTTATGTTCCTGATAAGGCCATGTTATGACACACCAATTTTGGTATACATCCGATTAACGGAACGGCCAGGGAGCCCAAAGGCCGTGGAATGTAAATCATGCTGTTCATGACATGCGTGTCATGATTTTCATAATATGACCTGTCATTTATGTTCGTCATAAGGCCATGTTATGACACACGAATTTTGGTATACATCCGATTAACGGAACGGCCAGGGAGCCCAAAGGCCGTGGAATGTAAATCATGCTGTTCATGACATGCGTGTCATGATTTTCATGATATGACCTGTCATTTATGTTCGTGATAAGGCCATGTTATGACACACCAATTTTGGTATACATCCGATTAACGGAACGGCCAGGAGAGCACATAGTCGTAGGCGGCTAGATAGATAGATAGATAGATAGATAGATAGATAGATAGATAGATAGATAGATAGATAGATAGATAGATAGATAGATAGATAGATAGATAGATAGATAGATAGATAGATAGATACGCTCAAAGTCGCAGAAGTTCGCTAAGAAATGCTTCGCATTTAAAAATAGAGCGGAAAGAATAAATGCATCCATACCCCGCATATCAATATCATCTCTTTTAGTGCGTCTGAAAACATATCTACAATGTCATAACCAACCACCGCGGCGGAAAGCACATTCCGTTCTCTAATGGTTCGAGTAAAGCATGAACGCCTAGACGCTTCAGTTTTTCAATAATACTCTTTAAGCTTTCTAGCCTGGTCGGACTGGGTAGATGGACTACATCTTTTCTCTCCGCATAGATTGAACTTTGATTATGGCCGCTACTGTTCGCTTGCGCGCGTCGCGTGACCTCCTAGCGTCACGATTCTTCCGCGTATGTATACCTCCGCGTATGTATACGATCGTTGTTCAAGGCGACCATGTTACGGTGGGCGTTCTGACGTCGGACGCAGCTCTTTTCTGTTGTTTTGTTACATCGCGTGCGTGTCGACAATTTGGGTCAAGTTACGCCACTGCGCGATATGAAAGGCTTCACGTTGGTGTTCAGTTCGGGCATATACCGTGACGTGCGTTTCTTCATCTTTGCTTCGAGCGTGTAAGTAAAGCTAAGTATAGGACACACAGTGGCTGACGCATGAGACTCGTGTTTCGCTTGCAGTACGCGGTGGTCTCGTGGCCTGCACGCTGTATAAAAGGAGTATTCTCGGCGTAATGATGGGCAAATCTGTCGCTTGCGCTGCGAAGACGCATAGGCGTCGTGGGCCGAGCGCTATTTCCAAGCTTATATAGAGCTCAATCTTCTCGAATGTTTGGCTTATTTTCGGTCGCGATGATCGCATTTCGACGGGGACGAAATGAAAGAACACCTCTTCTCTTAGACTTAGGCGCATGTTCAAGAACCCCAGGTAGTTAAACTTAACCCGGAATCTTCCGCTACGGTGTGCCTCATAATCATATAGTTTTGGCACGTATCAAATCAAATCTTTATTTCCACCGTGTATCAAATCTTTATTTCCACCGCCCACGTAAGAACCCAGAATCTAATTTTGGGGCAAATAATTAAATGAGCATTGAAGAGAAACGTTAGTTGCACCTTTTAGGCTGTTATATAAATCGGTGCATTAAATATCTTGATTAAAAAAAAAAAGATGGCGAGCCTTGTCGACAGTATTTGTACGTTTCATAAGCGAGGGGTTACGAAAGAACGAAATACTAGTGCCGGCGCTGGGCATTGGTAATCCGCTCTCCGGTACCATGTCGCCGCTACGACGTGAATATACTATATATATAGCATCTGATGTGTGCTATAGAGGTAAGCGCGTTATCCAGCAAAGTAGATTTAAATCGCATTCGCAAGTGCGCAAACACATTTGCCTATCTTTAAAACAGATGATATAAAACCTTCCTGAAAGGGTTATCCAATTATTTATCCGTAATTAGCTTATTTATTGCAACGCTACATGTGTGTACGCGGTTATGTTGCCAAGATAACATGATTATTTGTACCTTCGAGCTAAACCAACGAAATGCAGAAACAGAAGCGACAAAATGCAAATCAAATAACGCGTACGTTTATTTTAAGAAAAAAAAAAAAGCCATCTCTGAATAACGCAGAATCTATACGTGGTGCTTCTATGGAGCAGTTGCACTGTATTGGTCACAGGCCCCACCTTTCGCTGCTCATTACCAGAACATTAACTGCTTGGCGTGGATGCGTTACCGTTACTTTACCAAACTATAATGCAAAACAGCAAGAGCTGCTATGCACCCTTCTTTAACATTACGCCGGCTCGCGTGAAGAATTTTCGCACTACTAGTAAGGCTGATTAATGGGACCCTGGACCTCTTGATATACGACACTGGTGCTATACCACCTTAGCCGTAATTTATTACTAATATCTTTCTCCCTATATTAAGCCTGCTTTAGTCATTTATTTGCCTACGCCTTGTTGTTTAACCTCGCGAACCACTACACACCACCGTTTCTTTATTACAGGCTATTGCTGTCGCTGCTTCACGCTTTAGGTGAGACTTGTATAGCTTTTCTTCGTGCATTTTTTGTTCGAAGAACGACGTCATTTGCCGCAGCAGCGCTATATACCATTTGCACGATTATACGTCAGAGATGTTCCAGATATAATGTCAGCTCGTGCACGCCTTAATTCTTACGGATCGATTCTATGTACTTTCCACACCCTCAAGTCGCCCTTAACTTGCTCATTCATATTTGATTGGCAGCGTGCGTGCGCGCATAGAGAGCTGACTTCCGCAAACACGGGCCGTGCCCGTATCTAAACGATCGTCGCCGTTGAAAATTATCCGTGAGCTGTTCCGTTTCGAAACACAGTCTGCAGCTTTAACGGGGTCTCTCATGACGTCATCGAATGAAGAGAGAGAGACAGAAGGTGAAAGAAAGAGAGAGAGTGTGTGTGCTGATGATTGACGGCCCCGGTGAAACCATATATATATATATATATATATATATATATATATATATATATATATAATATATATATATATATATATATATATATATATATATATATATATATATATATACATGCACACGCATACCTCTCCAGCCCGCGCTCTTCTTTTATCGCGTTTCGCCTCGACTCGATCGAAGTCGCGACATCGTAAGACGACCCGACCCACATGTCATGCTCGGTGTGTTATGAATTAAAAACGACGACCCGACCCGGGCCAGGGCTGGCTATTGTATCTAGGTTGTTGCGCTTAATGTAGACACTCGAATAAGGTTTCGTCTGAACGCCTGCTCGTGTTCGCTGCATCGTGTATTGTAAACGCACTTTCCTGTTTTCATCTGAAAGGGAACGACTCGCATATTTTGCTTTCTTGACTGCATGTTATTGCGCACGATTTACCACTAACGGGTGAAATTGTTTAGATATGAAAAAATAAAGCGCCCATTTCTCTGTCTTTTTCTTTCACCTCTGAAACTGGAACAGATTTCACTTGTGTCGGGTTATCGTTCTTTTTAATCGAAGTGGTTTTGTCACCTGTCAGAATACTCGTTTTTCTAGGTGACACGAGCCTCGTGTCGCAATAGCAAGGTGCCCTGGGTACTCTAGCTTCGTGAACCTCTGCTGACAGTTGTCAGGATGGAAGGAGGAATCGTGTCCTATTTTATACTCGAGCTCGTACAGGATCGAAAGCCAAAATCAAATGCCCTTTCTTAGACGTATTAGTAAAGGCTTTTCGAAATTTTGGCTTTTGGATGGCGAGACGTGTGGCTCGAATGGGCACAGGTTTGCGTAAAACTGTCTGGGGAAGAAGCGAGAGTCTCACGCTTCACCCAACGTGCCTACTTATGTAGGCGAAGGAACACTTGCGAAAGCCTTTTCCGTGGTCACTATTCCGCCGTTTCAATCTCTTGGTCGCGTAAGACGAGTATTTATTTCGTTACGTCACTCCGGTTTGTTACGTCACTAGACGAGACGCATCCCAAACCCTCGCAGCAACATCACGTGTTTTCCGTTTGAGACGTACAGACCGAGCCGGTAGTGGAGAAGTTTTCGGAGAACGAAATTCGAGAAAAAGGTAAATATTGACGCAATCTTCCCCCTAAATCTTGAAGCGTGTGGTGCATTGTGATGGTCATTTGCAAAAAGCATAGACATCACTTCTTCGAAAGAGGGTTCTCTATCTACGGTTAGTTTTCCACTCTCCTTAGAATGTTTGGTGTAGTGGGTATCAGTTAAAGCAGACTTACATGGAGTTGCAGTACATCCACTGAGAAGAAAAAGATGGCTTTCACCGTCGAGCGATCCAAGTCGAAAGCATAAGGGACCCTGTGAGTTGTTTTCCGCAACTGCAACACACCATGTTTTTGTCTGTTTCTTTTAAATTTTAATTCCCCCCACTCTGTGTGTATCGTTCAGAGAACCCGCGTTTGTTCACTCGTACGCGCCGCATAGATTAATGATACGATATGGTAGGGATGCGACTGCTTGACGCACGTGTATTGGTCGAATAAGGCGCACACATCAAAGGAAGAGAAAGTGAATAAGCAAGCGCTGCAAAAAAAAAAGAAATAAAAAACAAAAACAAAAAAAGAATACATCGCGTGCGTTATCACATTGAAACATGGACGGATCGCTTAACAAAACACCTTGCGGGGCTATTTCTCTTCTTTGTGGCAGTGAACAAGCGCTAGCTTATCTTACAAGGACACAGAAAGACGTGGCAGAATGGCGCTGTCTGCCATGCCTTTTCGTGTTCTTGTTAAAGGAAATTTGCGCTGGTTTACTTTCATAAAGAAGAAAACAATCAAAGCAGTTACGCATTAGTGGTGCCAAGCCTGAAGGAAGTGCGGAGCTGGGCGGCCTGCTTTGTTTCTCTGCAGTTTTCTCTTCTAAGCTTTCTTTCTCTCTCTCTATTCTCTCTCTTTTTCTCTGTGTCTCTTTTACAGCGAAAGCTGTTATGAGATCATTTCACCGGCCGTTTTTGGCGCCGTAGTTGTCCGCCGCCGCCGCCGCCACCGCCGCCGCCGCGCCGCCGGTGTCCGTAACCAGTATCGATCGAAATAAGAAAAAAAAAAAACGAAATAAGAAAAAAATTCCAGGATGGAACGAGGTTCGAACCTGGGCCCTCTGCGTGGGAGCCCAGTATTCAACCTCTGAGCCATGCCGTTTATTTCTTTCTTTATTACTTACTTTTGCACCTCATACAATAATGGTGCTTGAAACTGCCTTGCAAAAAGGTCCTATACAGGCTTAATGTCGGGGAAGGAACCACATTAGCATATGCAATATAGCGTGGTAGAAGAGTAAAATAAGCACCAAGCGTCGCACAACGCGAATTCTGTAACCAGGCGTCACACAATGCGAATTGCGCAACGAGTAGGTTGTGAAATGCTTCCAACCCATTACAAAGATCTCTGCCATAATTCTTCGTCGTCATCAGGCACAGCATCAACAAAGTGCGCATAATGCCTTACATGCGTTTAGCAGGTACCACGGCTGTCCGTAGAATGACCAAAAATGGCACAGTGCCTGCTTCCCAACTTCTCAAAAATTACAATGATTTATAGCGCAGTGGGTTCTTCGCAAATGCAGTTGTATTGGTTGCCAAGGAAGCCCATAAGCGCATGATTCATTTCCTCGGGGTCTCAATAAAGTTCTTTGTCCCCCCCCCCTCTCTCTCCCACGTCAACGTATGTTTACAGCATGGCGGGAGAGGGAAATAGTGACCGGGCGTCACCCAGTGCAAATTACATAACTGGGGGGCCGTTTAAGCTTCCAACCCATTCCAAGGGCTGAGCCATAATTCTTCATCGTCATCATTCGTAGCGTCAACAAAGTGCACATAATGCCTTACAGACGTGTAGCTGGTACCTCGCTTCTCCGCAGAATGACAAATAATGGCTTAGTAGATGCTTCCCAACTTCACAAAAATTGTGATTTATGGCGTAGTGGGTACCTTTCTAGTCTACTTGTATTGTAGCCCCAAGAGAGCTTACAACGGGCTCTAGAAACGCCGCTCTTCCAGCTTTCGCTGTGACTGTGCTGCGGTTTCAGCGCAGGCCTGGCGTTTTTTAATTCTGTTTATTTTTCTCTCTCTTTCTCTTTCTTTGATTCTTTTTATTTCTCTCTTTCCGCCTTTCTATCTCTCTATTTCTCTCTTTCTTATTCTTTCTATGCTATGCTTTACTCTCTGCCCTCCTCCTCACGTTCACATCTCTACTCCTGACCCACACTTCCATTTCCAACCCCCTTGCTATACCATACTATACGAGGCTATGCCAGGCTCTGCTAGCGTGCCTGGATAGCCGAGTAGTTATGATGCTCGACTTAGGATCGTGGGTACGCGCGTTCGGATCCCGGCTCGCCAAGAAATTTTTTTCGCCAAGACTTTTTCTGTTTCTCTTTCTATCTCTCCCCCTCTCTCTTTCTTTCTCTCTCTTTGTACTCGTACTCTCGCCCATCAGAGTTGTTGCACCCCAGGCCGGACAAATTGGCGCACGTGCTCTCGGAGCGAAGCAGAATATGAAGAGGTCGAAGAGAGTGCGTGCCGGTTCATGATGACGATCAATTCTGTTCACGCGTCACGGACTAAGTACGACCTTAATCAGCTCCGCTGTTAAAGGTAGGTGGACAGAACAGTGGAGAAATCAATAATGAGTTACTGCTAAACTATTTATTTCTAAACATTTTCTTTCATCAAGCTATTTAATTTCATAAGTAAGGCACCGCCCGATTCATGGTCGATCCCCCGAGGCGGGTTGCGTTTAGTATCTGAGGAACAACCAACCAACCAACCAGAAAGAGCAGGAGCGAATGGGCGTTCAAACTCTTAATTGGGGCAAGTTGCTGCGCGCTGTCGTGTTGCTCCTTTTGTTTATGAGCCACTCAGACAACCATGCGTGGACACGCTAACGACCTCCTTGTTCGAGGTGTTCGTACGGGCACTCATTGAGCGAGGATACGCCCTTTATTACGGACCTGCGTGGTCGCGTTTAGGTGAGCACGCACTTATAGCACGCCATATAGAAGGCGTCGCGCTGCGGAGTCGCACCGTTCCCCCAACGAGCACCGATCGCCCCCGCCGTGCCAGGTCACCAGACGGCGTACAACACTGTTCGCCACGCACCGGCGTAGGCGCCGGCCGGTCCCGCACTTCCCCAATCGGACAGCGCTCCCCATCCCCGCGTCAGGCGGAGACGGCGCCAACGTCGCTCTTCCATTCTTCTCCCCCGCCTCCGTTTATTTATTATTAATATTTTTATGTGCTCCGAGCATGTGCCGAGAACAAGGCGGGGGAGGGGGGTTGACAGTGCCGCCGGATCGAATTCCGTCGCCGTCCGCCCAGAGGAGCCGTTGTGCGCGCCGAATGCAATTTGTACGGCCGGTCTCCTCCGTGGACCGCGATGGGTTGATGCCTCCCTGACTTGTTCCATGCGTAGCGCGCGCTTGGGCGGGCGTGACGCCATATGTGCACCCAGAGGCGTAAACGGCGTCCGGGTAGCGCCTAGTGGAATGTATGTGTGGCGCTGCTTCGAGAAGAAAGTGATGGGAATGGCGTGTACGGGAATCTCGAAATGCTTTTATTTGTGTTTATGTCACGGACAATAGATTCGAATACTTACACGTGACATGGGGAATGGGTGGTGAAATTGGGGTAGGACCTTAAGCGTCACGATGAATGTGCGGAGTGACAGAATTGGCGCATGCAAAAAAAGTTATCTGTGTGCGCTTCTGATTGTGTCAGAATGGGGCTCATCGTAATGGGTGCCTCGTGAAAAAAAAAAAAAAAAGTTTTTTCACTGACTTGTTTTAAGCGGCGCTAAGATGTGAGAATGAAAGAGACAAAAATAAATAAAACAAGAAAAGAGAACAAAAGATGAATTGGTAAGTTTACGCGAAGTAATGAGAGATATTCAATAATGAAGGTTTCTTGAAAGAAAAAAACAAGCGTGTAGAAGTTATTGAAGCATGTTTCCTAGCGCTGACCTTCCCTCAAAACTACGATGTGCCAACAAGCCCGCATCGCGTGCCCTTGGCGTGTTTAGAAGGCTGGCCTTGATAAGAGCTCATAAAGCCTTCACATTGTGTTCACTGATGACGTTCTCAATAGACACCGGCCACCATAGTGGTTGTTGCCTGCTCACTCTGAGACTAGATTGCCTTCTTTGTTTGCGGTTATATTTGCGTCTCAACGTTATTTTACGATGTATGTACATTTGGTGGTGTCCTCATCGAACACGAGAGTTCTGTGGTTGAGAAACAACTTGCTCTAGTTTAACGGCGCGTTCTATACTCGCGCAGAATGTGAAACCTAAACATGCATAAAATGAGCGACATGGCGCAATGTATAAATGTTGCCCAACCTGCATTCCTTTTTTATTTAAGAGTGTCTGTATACAGAAAACAGCTCATTGGTGCGGTTAGTGAGTTTTGACCTGTTTAGATCGGTGAGACAGTGAGTTTTCTACGCTGAAATTGCCATTTCGCACAACCATGCACAAAACAAATGGAAGGGCGAACGGCGGCTCACGTCAGTCTCTGTTAGTCGTATCACGTTGATTTATTATTTATTTTGAAAAACGACGGCAACCAGAAAACTCATTTTGAAAAGGGCTGAAAAGAGCGGTGGTGAATGAAAATTTAATGTGCACACATCGTTATATTGATCGACCTCCATCGAATAAGCTGGGCTTTTTTTTTTCTTTCATATACGGTGACTTCGATTTAGGTATTCTTACCTCCTTCTGTATATACTAACCCCAATGCGTGCATATTTTTTGCGACAATGCTGTTTTTACAATGTCAGCAGGGCACTCCTCATACACTGCTCAGTCTTTACGGAAGAGGCGCCCTGATAAGTGCTCAGCTTGGAGCACGTGATTAGCTCCTTATCTGTAGTCACATATGGCTGAAGTATAATGAGCCGATAATTGTTCCCTCCGAACGACAATGCGAAAAATCAGAAAAAAAAAACTGTAACGAAATGCATGTGGAGGGGCTTACGTCGTCGACGGCTGCGCAAAAAAAAAAAATAAAAAAATAAAGAAGGCCCTTCCTCCACGGGAAATTGGGGGCAAGCGAAGCTTGTCGTATGCGTGCCTGACCTACTGCTTTTCTTTCTTTCTTTCTTTTTTTCTTTCTTTCTTTCTTTCTTTCTTCTTTCCTTTTCTTTCTTTCTTTCTTCTTCTTCTTTCTTTCTTTCTCTTTCTTTCTTTCTTTCTTCTTT
>NC_051178.1:186003277-186038338 GCF_013339695.2 Rhipicephalus sanguineus
AAAAGGAAATTAAAAGTAGAAGTAAGCATAGCGTCGTTTTGGGAGGAGACACCATCTACAACGGTTTCGGTGAGTAATGCGCGGCAGGCTGCCACCGTGCTACGCATGCGCCATACTCCGCAGGCGGCGTAGTGAGGACGCGACGCTGGGAGAGTCGACGCGATCGATACGCGCTTGTTTTTTAAATTTTCTTTGGTCTCGCAGGGAAGCGGCTAGTTCCGCACAAGAGGCGGCGGGTCTCCGCGGCGCCCCAGCTATGCCGCGGCGTTTTCTTTGAGCGCTGCGGTTCTCCATAGGAAGCAGCGGACAAGGCGAAAGCGCCTCGCCGCGTCCTCATTGAACAGTTTTATTTACACCTAAAGAAACAAGGATCGTATAAAAGATATTCAGCTCGACTTACTCCCTGCTTCGTGTAACCGTACGCGCTAACGCCAGCGTAGCTCTTTACTAAAAATAATGCATTGCGACTGCGAAATAAAGGACTGCGACTACGAAGTGGACGTATTTCTCCTGTTCCTGTATCACAAGAAACGTAGCTAACAACAATTTGTTGCCGTTGTTCTTCTAGCGATTGCTTATTGTTTATTTCGCTCACCGAGCGTGTTTCTCTGGCCAGGAAAAAAAAAGAGAAGGAAACAAATGAAAAAGTAACGGTTGCAATGTGCGCACCCTAAAAAACGGCGATCTCATAAAATAGATATTATGTCATGGTTGTTTCGCAATATATCGTCATTTGAGCGTATTTGCTATTCTTCCAGCAGACTTCGCCCGCTGGGTAGCCTTCGGAGCACAATGCATGTGCAGAAGCGTACGTTTCAGAAGTATCGTGTACAATCTAAATGTGTCTCCTGAGACTTCTTTATCTGCAGTTCCTACATGCGATCGGCTAAGTTATATCAACGTTGGCACATCGCGTTTTCATCGCTTCATTGAAGCTTGCTTTGAGGTTCTGCAGTATGGCATCACTCCACTTCCCTACCGCATTTCTTTTTCATTGCACTAACTTTACGCGAGATAACATGGAATTGAACGTAAACGAAGAGAGAACGAATGTATGATGGCTATATCACCTAACGTATCGAGATTCATACTGATTTTTTTTGTCGCCGTTTCATTCTTAACAATATTTGTACTGGTTACTGTTCTCTTTTCTTTCTTATCTTTTGTTTGCGTCACAGCAGAAGAAAGAATGCAATTAGCAGGTCGTGACGAAAATGTAGTAAAAGCACTGATGCAACTGCAAGGCAGCCGCGAAGACGATCGATACACAGACGTGCCCCATACTAAAATTGCGGTCTGGCTGTGACAAAAAGTGAACAAACAGGTTCGATAATCTCTCCCTCGCTCACTCTATATATAGGTGCTCCCTCGAATGTGGGCAGTCTGCGAAACTTAGTTGGTGTAGCGATGAAACATCGTACGAACGGAAACGATCGTCCTCTCACCTGTGGTATTTCGTGCGGTTTCTTCTGGGACAGTGTTAGTCAAAGGAAAGAAAAAAAAACGCATAAAAACAAGCGGTAGAAGGCGAAAACAAGTGAAAGAAGGAAGTATTGCAGCATAGTCCCACAACAATGAGTCAGTCATAACAACGGTAACAGAGGGATGGAGAGAGTCGGGTGTCCTGTCGAGAAGAGAGCTGGGTGCGTGGAAAAACTTCTCCAAGCTGCCCGCAGCGAGGCGATGGCGAAACGGTGTCTCACAGGCATCGCAGTCTGTCGCACAGTCGACCGCCTCGGCGGCCTTGAACACACGGAGCATTGCGCCATGTCCAGGCATTTCTCTCCCGTCCGATGTCACACACTCAAGAAACGGACACTGCGCAAGCTAGCGCCACTGTCGAGGATGCCTCCATCGATGCTCTTCGTACATTTTCATTCCGTTTCCGCGTGTTTCCTTTTGGCAGTTATGGCGGACGCTGCTCCGTCGACGCCATTGATGGGTCCACGTATGACGGCCGTCCCAGGTTCCGTGTCCTCCGGTGTGCTGCAAGTGGTGCCGCACTGCATTCTTTTCCCGGAAGGACTAAGTAGGGTCAATGGGGACCGCATAGCTCAAAAAACGGGCTCTTGCCTCAACGAAAATGTGTGCAGCAAATGAACGAATGGAGACATCATCTGCAGAATGCAAGATTTTCGTTCTTTGCTTAGGTGACCCGCTACGGCGTCACTTTCTTCCTTGTACTCCCATAAGCGGTCAAATCAAATCACAAACTTGGGTCCAAGCTCATCACTCTTAAACCGTACTTGTCTTCAAAGTTGAAGATAGGAAGGTGACGGAAAAAGAAGCAGTAACAAGGACAAAGAGCTTTTGATCAACGTGCGCCGAAAAATGAAGGGCAACACCACGTTGACACAGCGTACACCGGAGTCATCACGGCGCTGAGGTGACGGCTTGGACAGAAGGACGGGTGCTGGCCTCTCCCTCTGCCGCTCGGAGAGGACCTTATTTGGCGAAACCTTGATACTAGAGTGAAGAAGCCCCGTCAATGGCGGGGCCGTGGGCGGTCTTCAACAGACGCGCGCTGTGGCTGCCGTCGACGTCGCCGGCTGGGGTGCACACGCCTTGAGCTCACTGAAGACTTCGGTGAAGAAGCCCGGCTCGCTGTTGATGCGCAGCATGCTGGAGCTCAGGCTCTCGATGATCAGAAGGCAGCGGTCCCAGAATTTGTCCCGGTTCTCGTCAACAAGGAAGGGCTTGAGTGGATACGATATCTCGTTGCCCATATACGCGTACGACAGGTAGAGGCACGTCAGCACGACGGCCTGCAGCTCACGCTCGCTGGTCACGATCCTCGTCGACGAGCTCGCGCACAAGCATGTACAGGAAGACCACGTTTGCAGGGTTGATGAAGGCGATGTCCTGCCAGCCCTGCAGCAGCAGCGACCTGTCCACGGTTCGCAGCCAGAGAACCGCGTCTCCTGGCTGGAAGTCGCGCAGCCGCTTGCAGCGCTGCCCAAGGAACTCGCCCAGGCAGCGGAGCAGCTCTGACGTTGAGGCTTGGATGACTGTCTTGCGCTGAGGGCTACCACCGGCCGTTAGCTGCTGAGATCCGGCCGGTTTGGGGGGAGCCGGCCTTACCACGGCTGGCTTCGGTGGCAGGGGAGGCGGGGCCGGCTTGGCACTAGTTGGCGGCCGGTCGACGAGCCCGCGGCCCGAGCCCACGATGTCGAGGCCAAGGTTGTAGCAGGAAAGGGACTTGTGTACGTTCTTGTTTGGATCGACGGGTTCCAAGGGCTGGCGCTGCGCGGCCGCTGACTTGGTCTTTTCTGCCTTCTTCTTGGTTGAGACGTTAAAGTGCTTCCAGCTCAGAGCGTTGATGAACAGAGTGTGCTTCTTCAAGTGGTTGCCGCCATGGTGGTTCTGGTTGTTGTTGTTATTGTTATTATTGTTGTTGTGATTGTTGCCGTGGTGGTGACCGTGGTGGTAATGATGGTGGTTGTGGCCTCCGCCGGCGTTGGGCGGCTGCGTTTGAGACGCCGGCGGCGCCGCCATCCTGTCCTGGTGGTGGCCCATCTTGGCGGAGTGCTGACTGTTCTTGGCGTTGTTGAGCTGCTCGTAGCTGTACAGGTTGTACTCGCTGTAGCTCTGCGGCTTGCGGTCTCTCGGAGAGAAGCTCAGCACGGTGCCCATGGTGGTCCCGCGGCCGATGTCACTGCGACCTCGTCCAGGTGTCCTCTCAGCTCTCGAAGAGGTGATACTCGTCGTTTTGCGAGCTGTTATCGCTCAGCTAGCACAGTAGCGGCGGAGGCAACCGTCGTCCAACATGTCGTCCGCGCGCATTCTGGGCCCGATCGAAGCGGGGCCGATTCGTACGGGCAGCGTTGCCCAGGCGACGGTGGCAGTGCGCGTGCGCAGAGCCGGCCCCTTTGCCGCCGCTGGACGTTGCGCCGAAGCGAAGCTATGGCGTCACCCTCGCCGCTGTATCGCAACGCTGCTGCTGCACGTTTCTTCGCCAAAGGCGCCGGATCGATACGGGCGTGATGGGCGCTGAGGGAACCGGAATGAAGGAAAAGAAGGAAAACGGGAAGGGTAAAGCAGCGACTCCCTCTGGGATGCTGTTGCTCCCGTGGATGGCTCCGTTGCGAAGCAGCCAGGGAGGAAGATGCGGAGTGTACCGAGCCTTTCTCCTGATCTCCGATGCCCCCCGCTACGTCCTCCTTAAAGTAAAACAGACGCCTGCCGTAGCCCGCTCAATAGCATGCGGGGCAATGGGCGTTGTAAGCATGCAGCGTGATCAGTCGAGACGGATGCTACTCTTCCATTTAGTGAGGGGGCTGGCTTTTGGATCGTTGAACCTTCCGCGATTCTTTGCATGCATTTTGTGGGTGGTATGCCAACTTTAAGGCCAATGTTGTCGAACAAGCTTTACTTCATTCGTTTTTTTAGATATATATATTTTTTGATTTCGTCCTCATATTCAATCGCCGCCTTCGACCTATCATTTTGCAATGTCTTGAGGCAAAATATTTCCAAAGCAATTCGGCCGAAACCGAAAGAGGAATGCCGGACGCTATTGCTCGCTTGTGTTGACAGCGCTGGGAACTCATACGGTAGAAAATTGGAGCAAGCAACAACAATAAAATGAAAATATTGATGCTTCGTCTGAGGAGCACTTTCACGAAGAATAACAAATAAGAAAGAAAAAAAGAAAGAAAAAAGGAAAGAAAGAAAGAAAGGTAGGAAGAAAGAAGGAAAGAAAGAAAGAAAGAAAGAAAGAAAGAAAGAAAGAAAGAAAGAAAGAAAGAAAGAAAGAAAGAAAGAAAGAAAGAAAGAAAGAAAGAAAGAAGGAAAGAAAGAAAGAAGGAAAGCGAGAAAGCGACCAAACTCAAAACTGCCCTTAGAGTAAGAAAAATGACCAGTATAATGGTTTGTGGAGCGTGAGTGTACGCAGAGTCATAAACCACAACCGGGATTAGCGTGATGCGCGACAAAGAACCCGTGGACACACAGAGAGGCGATTCGCAGATGTTTCCTGCTTTTCCATGGAAGCTTTCACGTTATCCACGTATACGCAAGAAAACAAACGAACAAACAAAAACAAAGCATCAACACGAAGATATTTACGCGCGACCGTTGGTCAGCATCGGCAAAAGGATTAATATCCGAGAGGTAATAAACGATATTCTTTCCGACAGATCAGGCACCGCCCTAGGGAACGCAGTAAAAGACAAATTCGAGTTGGCTATGTAGAAGCGACCCATGCAGAGTTGCTAGGCATAACTCATAACGCCGTGATAGAAGCATGAGATAGAAAGATAAACACACAAAGCATTTACGAGGAGTGATGCGGAGAAAAGGCTGCCGTTACCACGCTGCTGAAAACGTTCGCAAACTTTAAGTTCGCCGCTCAGCCCCGTGCGTTGGTGCGCATTAGGCTGAGTCATTTGCGAGCCCTTACCCGAGTTCGTGGATTTGGTGTAGTGACCCGAGTCCTTCGCTATTTGAGTATATTTATTATACCGAGGTGCGTGCGACCGGAAAGATTAATTGAATTTCCTTTCTCGAATAGCGTGTGAATAGCGCGCCGCCTCCGGCGAATTTCGCTCTTGGTTTACATAAATCATAAGTCTTCATTTGCGCCGACTCTTCTCACCGACTTGCTTTCGGCCGCGTGTGTGAAAACTAGCAGCCGCAGAACTAGCGCGGACGTAATGAGACACTAAAAGAAGCGCTTCGAGGTGAAAATGCAGTAGCTATAAGCTCGTTTGTGGGGTTTTGTGTATTTAGCTTTTTTTTTCTCTAATGGCACGCTAAATTAAAGAGTGCGGGCATAGCGCGCAAGCATCGGCGAATTGCTTTGCATTAATTAAAAGCGCTCATTTATACATATCAAAGCTGCTCCTGCGACAACAGTGGTACAGTGAGCGAGGAATTACGTTTTTTTACGAATGGCATTGATGGACGCTTCTTTCAAACGCAAATTCTATTTGCTCCCGTGCTTGGAAAATTTCAACCTCCCCTTAAACACATTTAATAAAAAAAAGTCAGAGTTTCGAGCTCGTATCTGTATTCAAACTTCATACATTCACCAATTGTTACATTAGGCTTAATTATAGTTACTCCTACAATATTTTTTGTTGACGAAACAAGCTACAGTGCCCTATTTAATTATTTTTTGAAAATTAATAGGCTTTTCTCTAAATTTTTTTTGTTGCAACTGAAGCAGTGCACCACTGGCTCTTTCTTCAAAGTTCTCCCTCGGTATGCACCAGTGTAAGGACCGAGTGGTGGTTCGTCACGTTTGCGAGTGCGTGGCTCAACGGAACAGGCGACAAGAGAATACGCACGAATGAGTTTCAATCAACATTTATGGGGACAAGGGATTATAGGGTAGATGACGTAGAACAAGCACATAGATAAACACATAAATCAATATGAAAGTCCTAACCGCGGAATGTCCGATCAAAGTTACAAAAAAATCTCACGACTTGTAGATGACATTGTCTTTCGGAGGGTCAGTCCATGTGCGGCGACGAGTCTCGTCGAAGGCGAGCCCAAGCACGCAGGTGACACGTCCCGTGTGTCTTACATCAGGAAGACAAGGCCTCCGGAAGGCCTCCCGTTTGATCACGGCCTTGCGCCGTCTCAGGTGGCGACGGTGTTCAGGAACTCGTGACGCCTGCCCGCCGACACAGCAGGAGCCGCGCCTGGTACTGGTAGCACCAGGCAGGTACCTCGGCTCCCCAGGTCTCACCAAGAACAGGCCGGAGGAGCTCCCCGGACAGCGCCCTGGTCCGGCACGTCCTCGCTGGAGCCACCGCCAACGCCCGAAACACCAGGCAAGCACCAGTCCTCGCTGAGCAGGCCCAAGCAACTTCTCGGACAGCGCCCTGGTCCGGCGTGTCCTTCGGCTTACTTCGCTCAGCCCTCTGCGCGTTCCACACGCGCCTCTCTTCTTTCTCGTCTTCTTTTTTTTTTTTTCGTGCCGCCGCCGCGCGTGCCACCTGCCTCTGGCTCGCCTTTTTGTCTCCGTCGTCTTCATAGTCACATCCGCACAAAATCTCAAAATTCACTTGAAGGTTTCCAAACACAAAAATGTCCCTTACAAATTTCGTCCATTCACTACAACCAGCAAAACGAAGGATCTTGTCTGCAAATATTATTACACAGGAGGGATTATAAGACCGCGTTATCTCGCGAGTTTCAAATATGCAAAGCGGTATAGCGGTATATATTCCATGTGAAAAGCCCGGATCTGTAGGTCAACGACGGCGCGATCTCGTTCTTGGTTTCGTACTCAGTGTGGGTCGGTAAGTGTTTCACGTGCATCACATAAACACTGCCCTTATGCATACATGTTTGCCGTAACTGCACATTTCGTCAAGTTCTAAAGTGATAAATCGAACCCGGAGCGCTAGCTGAGAAAAAACAAAACGAAAGGATGAGAAGGGGTAACATTGCACACTATTGCTGATACCAGGCAAATTTCGACGAGGCCTTGAACTGCACATGAGATAGGGAAAAAAAAAAACAACAGGTTATTGCTCTTTTCAAAATAAATAAATAAATAAATAAATAAATAAATAAATAAATAAATAAATAAATAAATAAATAAATAAATAAATAAAACGTCAATGCATTTCGAGCGGGTTAACTTCGTTTGTTCCAATAACAGCGACCTAATCTCCCTTTTATCATTACTCTCTTGCGGCTTTGTTTTCCTATACTACGCACTTGTGGCTTGCGCCACCGCTCGTATGCTCGCTGGAGCACGGGGAATCACCGTGCTTCGTAAATGCAGTGACTGTTAACTGCCCATTTTGTTGTCGTCGTTGTTGGTGAACGCCACGGAACAATAAATCCTTATTTGTACAGAACAGTGGTCTCTAGCTCTCGCGCCTCCCATAGCTTGCTCTTCTGTAATTGAGATCGATATGCCACTGACCCTAGAAAGTAGAAGCTGGCTAGCATCTCCACTCAAGGTCACGGGAAAGCCCCCGTGCAAAAAGAGAGCTGCTTATATTGCACGAAGACTTACAGAACAGTATGTACTGCCGCTGAAGTAGTCCAAGGAAGTTGGCCGGGAGAAGGGCTTTGAGAAACACTGAATGCATAGCGTTCGGCTACCAATGTGAAAGTTGCTGCCTAAAGTAAACGCAGTTGTTCTTTACTTCTGCTTCAACACACATGGAACAAGAAAGAAAAATAGCAGGCGACACTAATACTTGACTTAGGTGTCTGGTATATAGTGGCACTCGCACGTCGGCGTTCGAGTGCCCTGGTGTATTCCTTCGGTTACTTTAGTGTTTCGTCGCGCTGCTCAAGCGGATCTCGGAGGCTACGTAGAAATAAGTGCGTAGTTTACATCTGCTCCGCCAGATGCCGCAACGATCACAGCTGCCCACAAATAAGACATGAGCTCTTTCAATTAAATCATTCGATTAATTTTCTTTATTTATCCTGACAGTTGATTGGCCCTCATCTTAAGTAAATGTGTGCTCCGATACCATACGTATCCAAACTCTTAACTTGGACCAGAACTGTCGATTTTGTACCAGTTTTATTTTTTGGAAGACTTTTTTTCTCAATATTCGGAAAACCGGAAGTGCTCGACCGAAAGTGCTTGGAAGAGAAACGAGAGAGTCGCTCGGTGCTCGTGCCACTAAATAAAAAGAGCCAGTTCGGCGAAGCGAAGCCAACGGGGTTCGAAATGGTACACTTTGAGCGTGTGGGTATGAAAACATGAATGCGGCGCAGACTTTGAACTGTAAATATTGTAAATTTGTAAATATTGTAAATATTGTAAAAGTATTGTAAATGACTAGGTAAACAAGACAAGCAGAAAGCCCTAGCATTAGGCTAACACGGAACTATTCATTACACAATTATAAACGTACACGAGAACACATGCCCATACAAGTTTGCACGTAAATGAGGATATAATAAACAAAATGAAGCGAGCCACATGACAGTGCGAGAACGGGAAAGCGTTTATCACGAAGAGACGAAGGCACGAGCCTCTGTGTCGTTGCTTTGTCCGTCGTGTCGAATGATTTTCTTCTTTTTGCAGCGGAGCTGTTAAGACGTTCGTTATGCCGGTTCACGTCACCAGAAAGCTATCACCATCAGGAACGGGTGTGAGCCGCCGAAAGCGGGCAATCCAAGTCGAATCCCCAATGAGGCTATGAAGCCAAGCTCAGGAAGATAGTGATTACTTAATTAACCTAATTAATCCAAATTAAGTCTAAGTAGTGTTACTTAAGTCCATGCCTAATTAAGACTACTGAAGTGGTGTGTGATCGAACCAAGCCCACCCGAGATGTCTGAATGTCATGTGGCCTAATTATTCGAATTTCCGTAATTAAGCTAATTAGGCTGAGCCAAGGTAAGTATAGCCAAATCTACCTAATGATAATTGAGCATGGTATCGGCTATTTAAACCGATCATAATGAAGTCTAATTAGGCCAAATTTAATTACTAGCTAGGAGACCACCGGCTCCGCTGTGACTCAGCCTTGCGCTTCTAGTGCAACTGTCCAAAATTTTTTTTTATTTTAGTCTAAAAAAATAAATGCAAGAAGATGTTCTTATTTTCATCTCATTTAAAAAATCTCCTAAGCCTGTATCGAAAAAGAATGCTATTTTTGTCACGTGACAAGCTTGTGTTCCTTTTCTGTAAGTATTTCTTGCTTCTGCCACGCGAATGCTCGCAGCAGGTGCATAACTAGGGCGTTATTTAGGGAAAGGTCTTACCCCTAATGCACGTGCGTTCGTGGGTTTGTATGTGCGCGTGTACGTATATTTATACAAATGGTGAATGTCCGAGAGGGGTACGATTCCCCCCCTCCCCTTCCCCTCTCTTGTCTCCTACCTTTCTCGGCCCTCTTTCTGGCTATAGGCCTGCAGCTCGCAGGAACGCCCACGATAATGCCTTGTCACGTCACAAAGGAAGGGACGCGAGCCCACGCACGCTGGTTCGATGAGCCGTCTTTCTTTGAGTCTCTCCAGAAATAGTTCGTGCGCGAGCCCCCGGCATTCTTATAATAACATCTCCAATGGCCCGCATATGGTCGTGTAGCCACACTTAGCACGTACGCACAATGTACGACACTGCGCTAAATAACCGTACGAGCGTCGGCCTCGAAATAGGGCACTCGTGCGACCGACAGGTAAACGAAGATTTGCTTCCGTCGTAGTTAGAGCTTATTCTGTATCGCTTGTTCGCAGGCACGCGATGTCTATGTCTTTTGCGACAACTCTTGTCACACTGCTCTGTCGGTGTCGGTGATTTGCCATTCATGCTTCTCACATGCTTTTTCCATAACAGCCATTTTCGTATGCGACGCGTCCTTTGTATCCTGCGCAGCGTCAGGAAAGTTTCCCTTGTGGACGTGTGAGACGAGGAGGTAATTTTCGTACACCGCATACATGAACACGCGCTTGAGTTCGGCTGTCTAAGTACAACAACGATAACACACGTGCGTAAAAGGACGCCAAACGCGGCTCGCGGAGTAGTGGAGGTGTAGCGGCCAAAGAAAGACATATGCTTTAAAGCTGTAGCCCGTCTATGCCTAGGAAGTTGTTTACTAATACTTTCATAAAAAAAAAAACTAAACAAGAGAACTCGTATGGTCCCTTGCGCATTCGGCTAAGACGGCTCGAAGGCGAAAGCAACCCGGTGTTTTCTTCGAAAACCATTTAAATACCGAATGGCGGAACAATCTCGTTGTCCACCAGTGCCGAGCGCCTGCGCGCATCTCTACGCGTTACGGTGTGTTTATACAGGGAGGGCAGTGTTTATGAAGGCGCCCTATGCATTACAAATATATATATTCGTAATTCTGCGGAAGACAGGACGCGCCTGTTATTCGTACAGCGACGAGAATGCGAGCGTTCGAGGAAACGCGTGGGAAACCGGAAGCCCATTCGCAGCTACCGAGTGGCGATCGTTTCCTTAAGGGGATTTTCCCGGGATTCAAAAGGACGCGCTGGAGGAAAAACACCACGCGCACTCCCTGGGCTCGTGTGTCTGGATGCGGGCGCTTTTCCGCGAAAGGAGAGCGCGCGCGCTGTCTCGCGCCCTAATTATATAGGCTGCGCTCCTGCAGTGTGCAACTGGCGATGTCTTAGCGCGCGTTTCTCATTAGCCGGCCAGGGGATCTAGAGAAATGGAGCTGGGAATACTCGACAACTTTGAGAAGATTATAACTCATGCGGAATGACGAGAGAGAAACAACATTTATTGAAAAAAAAAATGTGGTTCATTGCGGGTGGGGCCCTTCTTCCAAGGCTCCGCTGGCTATAGCGGCTCGGCGGGCCTGACTTAGGGTTGCCAGTTGGCTTCCCAGAGTCCGTTCAGCGAGTCGCGCCTCCCACGACCACGTGTGTATTGGGTGCGTATGTCCTGTGTCGACTGTAGCCGGTCGCTTGGGACAGCGGTAGGTTATGTGTGTGAGTGTTGGAATATCTCCGCACCACGGGCATGCGTTGGGATATCTCTCTGGGTGCATGACGTGAAGCCTATGCAGATTCGGATAGGTATTGGTCTGCAGGCGGCGCCAGTCCCGCGCTTGGTGTCTGTCGAGGTCCTTGTGAGGAGGTGCCCCGATGCGGCGATCTAATCTTTGTTTGTCTAGGATGCCACGCCGTGCCACCCCATCATCTGTATCTGTGTCCTCTTCAGTGGCGGGTCGTCCTGGGGCTCGGCCGCTGAGTACTCGAGCTTGGCAATGAACTAGTTCATTGCCATCCTGGCCCGTATGGGCCGGACACCAGACTATCCCGTGATCAAAGAGGAGTTCGCTTCCCAGTAGCTGGATGGCCTTCGTTGGTAATATGCCCTTGAGGTACATTCGACAAGCTGCCTGCGAGTCTGAGACCACGTAGGCAGAGATACCTTGTTGGTCTGCCATTCGAATGGCGAGAGCGATAGCAGTTGCCTCGGCTGCCGCGGAGGATGAAGTAAGTATGGTCGCGGAGTTGGCAAGTTTGCCCCGGTTGACTACAGCGAGAGCGTAGGCGGGAGCTTGCCCTTGCTGCTTTGGGTAGGGACAAACGTCTGTATAGTAAACGTCAGGGTGGTCCTTTAGTCGTTGGAGCTTCTGTACTCGAGCTTCTCGGCGTCCTTTATGGTGATATCGATGCATATTGCGGGGGATAGGCTGCGTCACGATGCGTTGTCTGAGATTTTGTGAGAGTAGGTCGGAGGCTTCTGAACAATATTGCGGTGAGATTGGAAATCCGAGTCTCTGTAAGAGAAATTTCCCCTGTGGTGTACCGCAGAGCCTTTCTCGCTGGGAGATGAGTGTGGCAGCTGCCAACTCCTCGAAAGTATTGTGCACCCCCAGTGCTAGCAGGTGTTGAGTGCTTGTACTGGTAGGTAGTCCAAGGGCAGCTTTAGTCGCAAGTCGAATTAATATGTCGGCTTGCTCCTGCTCTGTTTTGCGGGTTACCTGGAAAGGGAGGGCGTAGGTAAGCCGGCTCAAAACCAGTGCTTGCACAAGCCTCAGCGTGTCGTGTTCAGTCATGCTATTATTTCCTCTGGATATTCTTCTAATAAGTCCTGTCAGGCTTTTTATTGTATACCTCAGCTTATCCAGGGCTACCTTGACGCTCGTTGTTTCTTGAATGTACATGCCGAGTATCCGAAGGGTGTTAACTCTTCTGAGTGGGGATCCTCCCAAGTAAAATGTTAGCTCAGGTGCTCGTCGAGACCGGGACCTATATGGTCGTATATGAATGTATTCTGACTTTGCCGGTGCGCACCTCATCCCGGCTTTTTTTAGGTAGTCTTCCACTATACTCAGGGCAGTTTGCAGAGTATCCTGGCGTTCACCGTAGGAACCCCGTGTGGTCCAAAGGGTGATATCGTCTGCATACATTGCAAAGCCAAGGCGGGTTTCATGAGTCAGCGTTATGGCCAATCTGCGTAGCCCGACATTGAAAAGAAAGGGAGACAATACAGAACCTTGCGGTGTGCCTTGATTGGGCATACTTATGGGGTTGGATTTTATAGGACCCATGGCGAGAGTCGCAGTGCGGTTGCGCAAAAAAGTTTCAACATAGTTGTAAATGCGTTGGCCACATCTAATATCTTCCAATCCTTGCAGTATCGTTTCGTGAGAGATAGTGTCAAACGCTCTGTGCACATCCAATGCCAAGATTATGTTATCCAGACTGCCCGAGGGTGGATTCAATACTTCCTCCTTGAGTATGAGAAATATGTCCTGTGCCGAGACACCTCTGCGGAAGCCGAACATCATATTGGGCATGAGCTGCTGTTTTTCAACATGTAATTCAAGTCGCTGCAGTATGACTTTGTCAAACAGCTTCCCCAGACACGAAGTCAAAGAAATAGGACGAAGGTTATTCAGTGCTTTGGGTTTACCTGGTTTGGGTATGAGGACTATATTGGCCTTTTTCCACGGGGCGGGTAGGTCTCCTTGTGGTGTCCAAATTTGGCTGTTAAAGTAGTCAGTGAGATCTTGTAATGTTCCTCTGTCTAGATTCCTGATCATAGCGTTGGTGACACCATCAGGTCCCGGGGCACTGTTTCTTTGGAAGCTTTGAGCGGCTGAATAAAGCTCCTCCACCGTGATTGGAGCGTCTAAGTTTGGATTGGGTGACCCCATGTATTGTCGCCCAGTTGCATTTCCCGACGTCGAGGACCTGGCACTGCCGATATAGATTTTTGCAAGCTCCTCGAGAAGTTGGTCGGCGCTCCCGTTATATTCAGCGGCTAGTTTTGTTAATGTATTTGTCGTTTCAGTTCTCGTGCTAGCAGGATCTATCATTGCACGCAAGATGGCCCAAGTTTTTTTTGTTCCTAAGGTGCCTTTTAATGAGTCGCAGAAAGTTCGCCAATTGTTTTGTGTGAGCACTGCAGCGTAGGTGTTGGCTTCATCAGTTAGCTGGGCGATTCGCTGCTTCAATTTACGGTTAAGCCTTTGGCGTTTCCATCTTTTCACAAGGCCCCGTCGGGCCTCCCACAGGTGTGCTAGGTGGTTGTCTATTGCCGGTCTGTCCACTGTGGCTTGGTACGTCTTTGTAAATTTAGCATGGATTTCAGTGATGTATTCTCCCCACTCTTGCGCTGTGGCTGGTTTGTGGAGTCTGTTCTCATGTGCATCACGGTATTTCTGCCAGTCTGTTAACTTCGTTTTCCCCAGCGGCCGTCTAAAGCGGGTGGCGTTGCATTGTATCTGTGTTATATAATGGTCACTTCCGAGGGTTTCCCCGAGGTTATTTCATTGCACCTGCCGCATGTTGTTTGTAAAGGCAAGGTCTGGGGTGGTGTCTCCTGTGACGCTATTTCCTAGTCTGGTTGGTACACCCGGAGGCGTAAGTAGCTCTAGATTGTAGTGTTGGGTTACTTCCAACAGCTTTGTTCCTTTCGGACGATCTACTCTATAGCCCCAGGTAGTGCTCCACGCGTTGAAGTCGCCCAGAAAAAATAAGCGATAATTGCCGGTTATGTTGGTATTGAGTGCATATAGCAGTCTGTCAAAGTCCGCCGAACGCGCCTGAGGTGGGCTGTATACATTGCAGATTACTACTTTGGGACGCCCCTTCTTTGCTGGCCATATAGTGAGCGTTTGTGAGGTAATTTCTGGGGTGGAGTGGCTATCGTATGTAACTGCCAAGTCCTTCTTCACCAGCAATGCCACTCTGGGATCTGCGCTGTCTGATAGTAGGCGATAGCCTGTGAGCGGTTTCGAGCCCTTGCCAGCTTCCTGTAAACAGATTACATCAGGTTGAATCAATGCTGCACGGACGTATTGTGTTAGAGAGGCGTGTTTGTTTTTAAGAGAACGGCAGTTCCAAGACCACAACGTGAGATTCTCCTGCGACCGAAAGTTCTTAGCCATGATTAGGGAAATTGCTGCTGCAGGCAGGTCCTTCTGTATCTGATGTTACAACTACCTTCGCTCCTGGGCACCTGGAGTCGGTACTGGGCTTCCGTCTCCTCTTTAAGGCGCTCTGAAGGGTTTCATCTACATGGCGTTTAAGCTCTTGAAATTCTTGATAAAGACGCTGAAATTGTTGGCTTGTTTGCTGTTGTAAACTTACTTGTAATTGTTCTAGCAGTGTCTGTTGAAGTCCCTGCATCTGCTGGTGCGTGATAGTTGGCTGTGCAGCTTGTTCATAAGAGAGATGGGGAGTAGCTGCCGGCTCTTTGCTCTCGCTAGACCGCAGAGTAGGTATCAGTTGTCGCACTTGTGTTTGTGCAGATTGCGTTGATTGTGGCTGTGTGTTGTCCGCCTGCCTGTGTTCTAAAAGCAGTTCTATTTTCTTCTCTAACAGGTCTATTTTCTGGGCGTAGCTGTTAAGTTGCGCTCTGAGTTGTTTGTTTTCGGTTACAACCTGCTGATACGCCTGGCTGTGTGTAAGTGGAGCGGCCGTGGAAGACGCGACGTCTGCCCACCTTACCTCTAGATCTGGAGTCTTCATCCCCTGCTGTTGCTGCTTGTTGTGCTTCTTGAGTGGAGTTGCCTGGCTAGGTTGCTGGGCTTCCTGGTTCGTCGTCTTGGTTGCCTGGGGTCGTTGTTTTGAGCGAGAGCGAGAGTTAGATGGACTCCGAGCGGGCTGTCCTCCGAGTTTGAGAGCTTCTTCTTCTTCTTCAGAGGAAAACCATCGCGGCGGAACTTCGGAAGCTTGCGAAGGTAGTTGCTTCTCACTTCTTTCGCTGGTTCGGTTGCGCAGTTGCACTGGCTTAAGCCTCTTAGAGCACGCAGGATCCCCGGTAAGATGAGCTTCCCCGCAAGAGGCACAAATCAGTTGGCAAGGATGTCCAGTGGTGGGGTTGCGTGTGCCACAGAGTCTACAGATGGGTTTGTCAGGTTGTGGGCAAACGTCTGCACGGTGTCCCTTTTCCCTGCAGACCTTGCAAACTTGCAAGGTAGCTCTAAATGGGTGGCAAATCAGTTCTCCTCCGTAAAAATAGACAGTTCGATGAAGCTTGTCCCCATAGAAAGTGAGGGCCGCGCTCTTAGTGTTGCCTATCATTCTGGCTTGCACAAGTTCTACGCCTTGTGTGCGTATGCGAAGATGTGTCATTAGAGTTTCCATAGACGTGTTGGGTTGAATGCCATGCACCACTCCACGGAGTGCCTCTTCTCCCGTAGCCACATAGGCGCGCACCGGGTGTGGTTTGCCATTGATGGCAAGTTGTTGGAGCTTCCGAACGAGTTCAGCCACTTCGGAGTACTTAGTGGATAATATGGCAATATTAGAGCCGCGGTTGATACGCAGTATGAAAGTCTCATCCGTGAACTGGTTGTCGCAGGCTTCGATAATTGCTCTAGCGAGTGCAGGAGCAGTAATCGCTTTCAACGGCAGGCCTTGGTGCGGTCGTATGACAATTTTATAATCATCTTTAGGCAGTGGAGGGAGTTTCTGTCCTCGCGATCCCATCTTTTGACTGTTAACCATTTGCTTTTGCTGGGCCTGAAGCGCGGCAAGATTGCGGCGTTCCTGGGCTTGTTTCTTGCGTTGGCGAAGCGTTTGGCTAAGCTGCCAGTCCGCTCCATCGGCGTCGTGAGGATCGGATGATTTATCACTCACCAAGGCGTTGTCGTTGGCGTTCGTAAGGTCCATCGGTGTGTTAGCGCCGTTTTCTGCACGGGCGTCGGTTGTTTCAGTCACCGCGTCTCCATCCACGTTGTCGTCCATGCCTTGGCCCAGCTGGAGACGCTCCGAGCTGTAGCGTCTCTTCACCTGCCCGGCTGTCGCTGAACAGGCGTTAGGGTTGGCAGGCCATCAGCTGTGGTCGGGGCGGTTGTGGTGGCAATTTCACGATGTCTTCGTCCAGGTCTTCGGATTCACTATCGTTAGACTCCTGAAAACTTCCCGATTCTACTGAGCAACTTTCCGGACGTTATCATGAGATATCCGCCGAAAAAAAGATTCAATACTACAGAGCGTGAAGTCAGGACATCTTGCCTACTCCGCGCCCCCTAGCGTTTTTTTCGCGGAATGACGAATGTCGTCAATTTAAGACAGGGTCAGTGTAATGACTAGGAAAGTAACTTAGAAGAAGAAGAAAGAAACGTGGCCTCTAATTTCGTGTTCAAAAGCCGTATTCACCATGAAAGGCTGCCTTACGTCAACAACGTACTTTTCAAACTGTCTCCATTGAGGAGCAGAGGCTGCCTCACAGTCATCATAAACATCATCAGCCTGACCACGGCCACTGCAGGGCAAAAGCCTCTCCCATGTTTCGCCAATTAACCGTCCCTTTCTTGCTGCGACCACGTTATACCCGCAAACTTCTTAATCTCATCTGCCTGCATATGCACCATGCGCCTAATATTTTGCTAGCGTTGAAGCGCCAGGCATGCTGAAGTTGAAGTTGAAGTTTATTGCCACATAGTTACAAAACATGTATAAACAGCAAGGATGGTGGGATAAAAGCTGCATATAGGCAGCTTGACTGGTCCCACCTCCCCGTACAATAACAGCAGCAGTATGACAAGTATTCGCACTTGTTGCAATATTAAAATAGAAATACACAAAGCGAAGCGATAAGCATCAGCAAGAAACACACATTTTCAGGAAACACAAAAGCAAGGTTGACATTCATAATATTAGTCGAAGCAATGCGTTTTTAGGAACATAACGTATATGTTTTCATCGCATAGTTTATATTTATTTGGTGTGGAGGGAAGACAGTAGGAAAGTGTTAGAAGACCATAGTTTGTGCGTGGTCGCGGAACTGCCCAATGTTCGGTGTGCCGGTTTAAGCGAGATGATTGGTTGGTTAACAAGTTTGCGATGTTCCTCATATGAATAGTATCCTTACTCGATTCACGTTTAAAAGAACACATAAGCTGATACTCATATAGATGGTCATCTCGGATAATTTTGAACTTCAGAAACAGATCACGCGTATGTTCATTGTAGGGTACATCAGCAATAGCCCGTAAGGCTTGCTTCTGCAGTATGATTAGATGACCTAGTGATTGTTTTGTGCTGTTTGACCAAACGAGGTGACAATAGCGCAGATGTGAAGCAAATAGTGCATTATATATCATGAGTTTCTGTTGTATTGGTAGCAGTCTCTGGCATCTGCGCAACATGCCTAAGGCTTTGCAAAGCTTAGATTTTAAGTAATCGGTATGGTGGTCCCAAGCTATGTCATAGGAAGAAAGGGGGGGGGGGGGCTCTTAGTTCTTAGGATTACACATGCATATCCGCCAGATCTAGCTGAAAGCCACGTGACTCGATCCCACAGCATTGCAGACTCTTTTAGATATCCACCTTGAGCAAACGCGTGTGGTCGCTACATGGACTTGTTATATCTCGTTAATTTTTTTTTTGTCTTCTACACTTACCAGCAATTCACCAGTGTAAAGCTCACGGCGTCAAAGTCTTGGACAAAAAAAAGAAATACGGGAAAGTTGCAGTAAAACAAAAGTCGATAAAAATTAATTTAACTTAAAAACGCTCGCCAACAAGTTCATTCGGGATAGGCGTGCAGGGGTCGTGACAATCAGTGTTTTTTTGCGATCGGAGACACGATGAAGCTAAATGCATCTAGACGGCATGAGTGATTACATTATCGGAGCTCAGGTTTTATTAAAAATGCGAGGCACCAGCGACTGCGCGAACAGAAATCGAGACGCTGCAGTGTTTGCTAACGCGTCAACATGTCGAGCAGTAGAGCAGGTTCAGACAAACACAGGCTTGATTACTTCGCAATTAATGGCCTGCAGTTGCGACAGAAGTAGGACAGTTTCCTGGAATCGGGCAACAATCCGCCTGATTAGTAGGATCACAAGTCTCGAGGCTTATCGCAATGCCGCGGGTGGTAAGGAAGCTGGCCCTTAATTGCAGACGTAACGGTTGTCCCTGGTGTTCAGTGACGCGACACATGAGACCAACAGAAGACAAAAAAAAAAATGCAGCAATTAACGCGGTCATTGGCGGGTGGATTCAGGGGATAAAAAGAAAAGGGAACACAACACAAATCATTGTAATAAACAATACAACGCAACAGTTGGTTAGGCGACAGGAAGTTTTCGCTTGACGAAATCCGTGTGCGCAGTAGCTTTGAGTCGCCGCGTTTGGTGGGAATGATGAGGACCTCTACTGTGGCTGAGAGTCAGTTGTCATGGTTACGGCCAGCCCTGGTAGATCGCGTGGAAGTACGTTTAACATCAGGCACTGGGTCAATGTAGAAAAAAAAAAAACGTCAACAAGAACTACTTTAGAGTTATAGTTTGTGAATTATAGATTGCTGCCTATATATATACATCTAGGAGCTTTCCACACAAAACAATATTAACAAGCACGAGTAAAAATTTCAGGCTTAGCTATCGCGTCTTGTCTAACAGTACGCTATGTTGGGCTATAGCCCAACATAGCGCAGACTCTCAGCAACTATAGTTGGTGCATAGGTACTTGAAAGACGTGGTGCGAGAAGAAAGAAAGGAGGTTATCTTGCGGTTGTAACCTTGCGCCACGTGACGCGCCTTCTCTATTCATTTTGTCAAAGATCATAACTAGCACGCAGTGATCAGTCATGCGCGAAGGAGGTCGGAAGAAACTATAATTAGTCCTATCGCGTAGGAAGCGTGGAGATGAGCGATTTTAACTATACACTTGGGAAGAGACGGTGCCATGTTTATCCCTTAATAGAATAATAGCGTGACAGCGCTCTGCCAAGTGACAGTGTTAAGCTCCATCCCCGCAAAAGCAACACATCTGCGCAGTCATAGAGCGCCGGTGTACACGTCTTTTGCAACAACAGCAACAACAGCATAGTTTCATTATTTGAAGTACGGGCCGTGCATGAGCTTCAAAAGACATTTCAGGCATCATTAACTACAGGCTGCGCACCAGAACCGCACCTCTTTTTTTCGCCTATAACATGGTCCCAGAACTCTGGTCCCGATGTGCACATAATCAAATCATGGTTACTGACATCTTACAAGTGAGCGCAGGAGTGATGAATCAGATGATTGGGCTCGCAGAGGCTCACTTTGTGATTCGGTGTTCGTAAATGAATAGCGATTCTGAACATTCTCTCCTCGATATCTTTTTTTTTGTTTATTTGTTAGTGGACTAACGATTTCATAGCCTTTTGCTCAGAAACCTGTGACGTAGCCTGTCTTCCCATGTTGGCGCAACTAAAAAAAAACGATTAGATCCCAGTAGCACGAAAAGCAACCTCTCGACCATTGCGACGATTCATCGTGCAAATGCTGTTGCATGAAATTTGATGGCCACAGTCGAACGCCTCTGCTAAGAGCCGTCTTTAAAACTAAGTTAGCGATGCATTCCTTTCGTCCGGCAATATTGTGAGCAATACGGTGCGCGAACTTTTACAATGAAGTGACCTGTGTAGGGGCGTACAAAGTGACGCTATGTGTGTACGGTGAGTAGCAAACAGTGGTGGCTAACCACTGGTGGCTAACCACTCTCAATCTGCGCTTGATGAGCCGCAGCCTTCAGTTTTGTGCGTTCGCTTTTTTTCTGCGCAAAGTCATACAGACAAAAACTAAAGCGTCATTGTACCCGGCCCTATGTCATCATTGCAACTTGCATAGCCTAGAAACACACCACGCTTGAGCCTTTAGCCTTTTGGCTGTTCGCTACTTTTGTGCGTCCAACATTGTATTTGTAAAAGTGTGTGAGACTGGGCTAGTTCGTGATTATTCATGAAAAAAAAAAAAGAACAGTGTAGCAGCTGACGATGGACGATTGAAGGGGATGAAGGCAGGCGCCGAGTTAACGAGTCTATTACCGAGTGAACGGCGACTGCGGCAACTTTCAGCCGGACATGGGTCGTCCGCTTCATGAATAATGCATCAGCGTACTCCCAGCCTCTAATGAGACAGTGTTAACGGGATAAGGTTCTACATTTACTGCACGGCTGTCGACTGTCGCGTCGCTTTTTTTAGTTTTGTTTTTCGTGATTCACGTGATTAACGGGACTTGTCATCGCCCCCTCCTTTAGTGCGTCGTCCGCTGATGCACAGTTGTTCCAGGATTGTATTTGTATTTGGCGAATCACGTCTATTATACACTTTTAACTAAAATATTTATGACACCGTATGAAATGTACTTTTTTATGTATGTTTCTAAACTTTGAAGTTACCGCTGTTGATTGTTATGGGATGTGCTTAATTTCGTACAACCACTGATGCTATTACAAAGTGACAGTAATGATAAATAAGCATTTATCATTACTATCACTTTGCTGTTTCGCTTGAGCTGAAACCATGTCGACCCTAACGACCTTAATGAAGCACTGCTTCGGGTTGCTGCAACAAAATAGAAAGAAAATAAACGGTCTATCTTTTCCTCTTTGTAAAGTTACTGCAGCAGTCGGTGCAAAGTCTCAAGCAGTCAAATGAAGAAGAAAAATGAAACGCCGGCGCGAAACATTTCGTCTGCCTCCAGCAAAATTCAATTATGAAACCTCTCCACTGAGGCGTCGCTAAATACATCCTCAGTACATCCGCATCACGGCAGAACCCTTGCTGCTTCATCAGTGCAGGCTTCGCCAAACTTTCGACGAAGCGGAGACATCGGACACCCATTTCACGTTGAAGCCGTCCCATTTCTACTTTATCGAAGAAAGCTGCGTGATTTTTCGTTTCTCGCCTGCTTTTTCGCTCGGCTGAAGGAGATTCCGTCTTGCGTCATGCGCACAACCCAGCTTCGCTTGTCGGCCTATTGGGTTCCAAGTACGGCGAGGATCCGGTGTGTACATTTATAGTGTCTGCAGCCTTCGTTGGTTCCGCAATCGCTTGTCCGCGCCCGCAGTTTTATGTGTTTTTCTTTTAAGGCGAAAGCCTTACATGCTTCATCAAACGCGAAAAGTGACCGGCGGAGGCGGCGGCGGCAGCGTCGGCGTCAACACGACTGATGCAAGGAATTATGTGATCACGTGACGTCACCACGTCGTCACAGATGCCAAAATATGTGTCGTCACATGATGACGTCATCACGTGACATCTTCGCTTGACCAAAGGTGGGCCGATCCCGGAGGCCTCGCAAAACGACGTGACGTGCACAGAGCTTGCAAGCCTCCCATCCCGGAGGCAGTGCAAAACTACGTTAGATGCAGAAACCTTTCGGGGGTTGGGATAAACACAATGGACTGCAACGAAAAAGAAGAGGGCTTTCGACTTCGAGTCATCTTAAGCGAACACCTAAAAAACAGGGAAAGCTGTTATGAGACCACAACAGCCGATTTTGGTGGCGTAGTTGTCCGCCGCCGCCGCTGGTGTCCGTAACCGCTATCGCGCACGATGAGGAAAAAAATGCCCAGGATCGAGCGGTTTTCGATCCCGGGCCCGCTGCGTGGCAGTCGGATATTCTACCACGACCCACGCCGGTACTTGAAACTTCTTCGCAATAAGATCCTCTACAGGCGTCACGTCGAGCAAGGAGTCACTTTAACTGATGTAATAATGGTATCTGGGGTTTTACGTCCCAAAACAACGATATGATTATGAGAGACGCCGTAGAGGATGGCTCCGGAAATTTTGACCATCTGGTGTTCTTTAATGTGCACTGACATCACACAGTACACGGACCTGTAGCATTCCGCCTCCATCGAAATGCAACCGCCGCGGCTGGGATCGAACCCGCGACCTTCGGGTAAGCAGCCGAGCACCTTAAACTTTAATTGATGTAATACAGCATGGTAGAAGAGTAAAATAACAACTATTAATATTATCTGGGGTTTAACGTCCCAAAACCACGATATGATTATGAGAGACGCCGTAGTGGAGGACTCCGGAAATTTCGACCTCCTGGGGTTCTATAACGTGCACCTAAATCTAAGTACACAAACATTTTCGCCTATATCAAAAATGCAGCCGCCGCGGCCGGGATTCAATCCTGCCACCTTCGGGTCAGCTGTCGAGCGCCATAACCACTACACCACCATCGCGGGGCAAAGTAAGAACTAGGCGTCACACAATGCAAATTGCATAACGAGTGGGTGTTTAAAGCTTCCCACCCATTACAAAGGTTTGATGATGATGATGATGATGATGATGATGATGATGATGTGCCTCTACACATGGCTCATACCCACACTGGGGGATTGGCCAAGAATTGTTGGTATGAAGTTTTAAATTTGTAACTAATGATTTAACACAGAAACACAGAAGACACAGGCTGCCATGATTCTTCATCCTCATCATTCCTGCATCAACAGACCGCATGTAATGCCTTACAGACGGGTAGCGGTTACCTCGCTTCTCACTAAAATTATAAATAATCGCATAGTGGGCGCTTCCCTAGTACGCAGAAGTATGCTTTAGGGCATAGTGGGTACCTTGCAACTGTACTTGCAGTAGTCGCCCCAAGAGAGTTTACAAAGGGCTCTAGAAAGGCTGCTCCTGCTTGCTGTGACAGTGCTGCGTGTTCCGCGCAGGCGTGGCGTTTTTACAGCGCAGCTGCGTACCTCTCGTTGGTCTGAAAATTTCGTGGCGTCAGCACAAAACTCCTATGTGCCACAGAAATTGGGCAAATCGCACTACTCACCATAGACGCTCGCGTGCACCTCTGCTAGCAGATGCGCGCGCTCCTTGCGTTTTCATCCCGCGCGCTGAAGGAGGGCATTCGGAGAGGTGGACAGACGAGCCAACGAGCTTAGCGTAGCGAAGGAAAGAGCGAAACGAGCAAACGCGTGTCACTCCGCTAGCGATCGCTGTAGACTCGTGCACAACTGCAACGCCAAAACTAAATTTCGAATTCTGGGTGGTGTAGGGGCCCTTTAACAAATGAACGTAAACAGCATATCTTTCTTTTCAATCAGGCATACAGCATAGAGTTCAGTATTCGTTCCAATGAAGAAAACCACAAAACAAGCATGAAAGCCTCATTGTGGATGATAAGGCGGCTGTGAACAATGGGAACATCCTCCCACGCGTTCCCGATAAAGATTAGGTTGCAGCTGGTTTGCACTTCACACGACGGCTTCGAATGACTTCAAATGGCCCTGCCTTCTCCCCGCCTGTGTTTCCCGCTTTTATATATATATACATAAGGAAGGCCCGTCTAGCAATTCATTCAGTTCATTCTGAGACTGCCATGGATAGACCACGGAAATGAAAGGCGCCAGAAGAACAGCGTGAGTACAATGCTCGACGAAAGGAACAAATTCGTCTTGCTGAAAATAGTCGCGGAACCAATCACGGCTTACCACAGCAACCACAAAGCGATTATCACTACCATTACTCTAAAGCAATAGTAAAACACCCCCCCCCTCCCCTGATCAGCATCTGTGGTGTTTGATGCAGCTTCGTTGGACATTATCGTTCGCAGGGTGAGATGGCGGCCAATTTTTTTTTTTTTTAACGCGGTAGCGTTCGAGAGCTCGTTTCGCAGAAATTCTGGTGTCGGCGTCATTGGTTGTGAGCACAAAATCAGCGTTGTCCTTGATTGAAAATTCCAGATAGATGCAAATGAAAAAAAATCACAGCATATCCACGGGGTGAATGATGATGAGTGGGGCGAAGCTACGGAGGGAATCATCTGTAAACCGTGAAACTCTTCCGTGAAATGCGCCCAGTACATAATATAAAGAGTGTGAAACATCGTGTATATATTAAACATCAAACTTTTATTGTACTGTTGGTTTACGTGGTCCCTTCATTATCACTTGTGATCGGTGAAATGCAAGGAAGAAGTCCGCTCCCGAGCGAAAGAGCGCCAAGAGCGACCGCATTCCCCGCTCGCCCTGTGCGAATTAAAGGCAAGGCTAGAGGGAAGACAGGACGCGCGTTCCACGACGCGAGGTCGGTAGCATGCCCAACGAAAGCCAACGGAACGCGATCGTGCAAGTGCTCCGGCTTCGCATCGCCTCATGGTTCCATTTAGCGTCCCAAAACCAAACATATTGCTCAAGGTGTGCCTTGCGTTTTTCGTAGAAATAATTTCTTTATCATGTACATTAAGACGAAAAGTTGAAAGCTCACTAGAGTGTATCGCCCGCAAAGTATGTCTTTTAGTGTGATTTAACTCTCGTACGGCAGGGTCCTCGCGCCGTTGCCGGTCCACCTCGCCCGTTGACGATCGGGCGAGGTGGCTACATATAACTACTACTACTACACTTTAAGAAAAACATCTGGCGTTCTTTCGTTCTGCTTTTACAAAACATCTGGCGTCTTTCGTTGGTTTATTTCATCAATCAACGGCGTTTTGAACAAAATTTTTATTGTTTAATCACGCACAGGAGAAATCTCACCAGGCACTACCTTGGAGGTAAACAATGGCTGCTAATGGCAATGAGAGACAGAAGAAGTCGGCTTTTAGCTAACACTTACACTTCTACTTCTACTAACGTTTCCTACTGGAACATGCCAATGGCTGCTAAAGGGGAATGAGAGACAGAAGAATTCGGCTTTTAGTTAACGCGCACGCTGCGAATTTTTTATTGTTCAACAACGCACTGGAGAAATCTCCCACCGGCACCACCTTGGAGGTCAAAGCGTAAGACTTGTTACTCACTACTACGACGACTACGAGGGACGAACGGGTGCCGCCTTAAGGAGCTTCGCCCCTAAAAAAATGACGCCATATCCACGAAATGAATGATGATGGGTGGGCGAAGCTCCGGAGGTAATCTGGTAAACCGTCAATCCCCGTAAATTTTGCCCACTCGATCATCATACAAAGATCTGACACACAAATGTGGGGGTCCTCATATATGACGTTAAGCTCAGGGGAACGTTTGTTGTCGGCGTTGCCGTTTTGCCTTTCGAGAACGAGAGCGCGTTCACGATTGTTTTCATCCATGGCAGAAAGAGAATGTGTGGTCTGCAACACGCTTATACTTCATGGTCATCAGCGTCATCGTCATCGTTATCACATGTAGGGGGTACATTCCACTATACTGGAACGCGCTTATTCTTCATGGTCATCAGTCGTCATCGTCATGGAACGCACTTATACTTCATGGTCATCAGCGTCATCGTCATCGTTATCACATGTAGTGGGTACATTCCACTATGCTGGAACGCGCTTATTCTTCATGGTCATCAGTCGTCATCGTCATTTTTATCAAATGGAGTGGATACATCCCACTATGCGTGACTACCTACTACTATATACTACAAAGGAGGGACAGGCCCACACCCCGAGGAGCTTCGCCCCTAAAAAAAAATAAGGTTCGAATGGGAAACGAACCCAGGACTGATGCGTGGCAAGCAGGTGTTTTACCGCAGAGCCACGCGCGTGCTTGAAATCGCATCGTGGGGGTGGGGGGGTGGGGGGGAGACAGAAAACAACCATATGAATGTCATGTCGTGCGATGAGTGTCGGCGCATGTAATGTTGTGTGGCGGAAGCGTAAAATCGCACCATACGTAGAAACATGTAATTGCACAACGAGTGAGTTGCTTAAAGGCCCACCCATTACAAAGCGCTCAGACACAATTAGTCATCATCATCAGCAAAAGCATCAACAAATTGAGCAGATGCGTAGGATCGCGTGTTGCTTTATGGACACGTAGTGGGTACTTGACAAATTCGCAAAAGGAAGTAGTACTATATGGCGTTGTGAGCACTTCGCAACTGTACTCGCAGTAGGCATTATTGGATGGTTTTAAACGGCCAATGTAACTCTCACAGATGCTTCTTTCCTTGCGGCAGAGTTGAGGTGTCCCCCGAGAAGCGAAGCCAGGCCAGTGATTCAGACGGTGATGCGAACGGGGCACGATAACGCTATCGCGTTCTATACTCTTGAGGCGTAGCTAACGCGTCCTCCAAATTGTTTTTTTTTTTACTTGAAGAAGCCAATCGCCGCAAAATTCTGGGAGAACCCGTGTCACATAGACTGAGTGCAATTATCGTTCAAGTAACACACCGCGTGAACTACGAAGACCTCGTTGCTCGGGAGACTGCAGGCTTCGAGTAAGACGAAGAACAATACGGCTGACGAGCAGTGCGTCTCGAGCCGCAATTTAATCCTGTGAGCAGTCGAACCACAGAACAAGCCCGCGTACCAAGCGCCCTCAATCCCCCCCCATTTCTATCGCTATTTAGGCGAGCTTTTTGTCTTCCAGTTAGTGCTCCGGTCGTGCGAAAGTGCTGCTGGGTTTTCCCAAGGCTGCGAATATTTTAACGCGTGTGTGCTTTCCTTGGTGTACGTGCTGTACGCGTATGCGTATGACTGTGCCATCAGCTGTTTGGCTAAGAAAGTAGACACAAAACTTGACGTGTCAAATTGTCAATTTGGTGAGTGCGTGCGCTTTTGTTGGTGTATACGTGCTATGTGTATGCTTATGCCGCTCGTCGGCACACAAGGCAGTGCAAGCCCTTCTGTGCTTTTTGAGGAATACGGGCCTGTGTGAAGGCCTTTGGCTGTTGTATAGTGCAACCGACACGCACGCGTCAGCGCATTTATTGCTCATTTTCTTATTTCCTCCTCTCCCTCTGTCACTCGCATCTTTCTGTTCCCCTTTCTCATTCCTCCAGCGTAGGGCAGAGAACCTGACATGTTTCTGGTTAACCTCCCTGCCTCCTCTGACGCGTATGTTGCGGTAGCACTCTACTGATATTTTCCATCTTTCCTTCCCTCTCTTTCTCTCATCTATATACTCCCCTTTCCCATTCCCACAGCGTAGGGTAGCCAACCGGACATGTGCCTAGTTATCCTCCCTGCCTTCTCTCTTTCGTTTTTTTTTAAATGCGAAGCATTTCTTAGCGAACTTCTGCGACTTTGAGCCTATCTATCTATCTATCTATCTATCTATCTATCTATCTATCTATCTATCTATCTATCTATCTATCTATCTATCTATCTATCTATCTATCTATCTATCTATCTATCTATCTATCTATCTATCTATCTATCTATCTATCTATCTATCTATCTATCTAGCCGCCTACGACTTTGTGCTCTCCTGGCCGTTCCGTTAATCGGATGTATACCAAAATTGGTGTGTCATAACATGGCCTTATCACGAACATAAATGACAGGTCATATCATGAAAATCATGACACGCATGTCATGAACAGCATGATTTACATTCCACGGCGTTTGGGCTCCCTGGCCGTTCCGTTAATCGGATGTATACCAAAATTGGTGTGTCATAACATGGCCTTATCACGAACATAAATGACAGGTCATATCATGAAAATCATGACACGCATGTCATGAACAGCATGATTTATATTCCACGGCCTTTGGGCTCCCTGGCCGTTCCGTTAATCGGATGTATACCAAAATTGGTGTGTCATAACATGGCCTTATCACGAACATAAATGACAGGTCATATCATGAAAATCATGACACGCATGTCATGAAGAGCATGATTTACATTCCACGGCCTTTGGGCTCTTGCGACCGTTCCGTTAATTTCATATATACCAAAATTGGTACGGCGTGACAAGAGTTCATGACGAACATAATGACAGGTTCTAACATGCAAATCATGACGCGCATGTCATGTGCAGCATGATTTACATGACATGGTCTCGGGGTGCTCGCGGCCGTTTAAATGAAGGGATACATACGAAAACTGGTATGACGAGACATTTCTGTATGACGAACATAACTGACACGTGGTAACATGAAAATCATGATATGCATGTCATGTATGACATGATTTACATGCCACGCTCATGGCGCACTCGCGGCCGTTTCAGTAGATTGATATACACCAAAATTGGCATTGCGCGATGTGACTCTATGAAGAACATGAATGGCAGTTGGTAAGATGAAAACCATGACATGCATGTCATGTATGTCATGATTTACATGCCACGCTCATGGTGCATTCGCGTCCGTTTCGCTTGCGTGATATACACCAAAATTGGTGTTACACGACACGACTATATGACGAACATAACTGACACGTGGTAACATGAAAATCATGACATGCAAGTCATGTACGACCTGATTTGCTTGCCACGCTCATGATGCGCTAGCGGCAGTTTCAGTAGATTGATATACACCAAAATTGATATTGCGCGATGTGACTGTATGAAGAACATGAATGACAGTTGGTAAGATGAAAGCCATGACATGCATGTCATGTATGTCATGATTTAATTGCCACGCTCATGATGCATTCGTGGCCGCTTCGCTAGCTCGATGTACGCCAAAATTGCTATTGCGCGAAGCGACGTACGACGACGGTAAATGAGACGTCGTAACATGAAAATCATGACATGCATGACATGCACGACATGATTTACATGTCATGCTCATGACGCACTCGTGCCGTTTCGCTAGCTTGGTATACACCAAAATTCGTATTGCGCGACGCCACTGTATGACGAACGTAAATGAAAGGTGGTAACATGATAATCATGACATGCATGAAATGTACGTCATGATTTACATGCCATGCTCATGGCGCACTCGTGGCCGTTTCGCTAGATTGATATGCACCAAAATTGGTATTGCGCGAGTGACTGTATGAAGAACATGAATAACAGGTGGTAACATGAAAACTATGACATGCATGTCATGTATGTCATGACTTACATGCCACGCTCATGGTGCATTCACGGCCGTTTCGATAGCTTGATATACACCAAAACTGGTATTGCGTGATGTGACTGTGTGATGAACATTAGTGACAGGTGGTAACATGAAAAACCATAATATTCATGTCATGTATGGCATGATTTACATGCTCTACTCATGGTGCACTCGCGGCCATTTTGCTCCTTTGATATACACCAAAATTGGTATTGCGCGATGTGACTGTATGCCGAACATAAATGAGAGGTCTTAACATGCGAATCATGTTATGCATGTCATGTACGGTATGATTTACATGCCACTGTCACGGTGCGCTTCCGGCCGTTTTGTTAACGTGATATATACCAAAATTGGTATGGCATGACACGAGTGCGTGATGAACATAAACGACAGGTCATGCATTTATATACCAGAATATGCGTTTCATCGGCATGGTGTACACTAGACTGTGCATGCATGCGTGCATGGCAAACATGCGATATATGGTGGACTAGATGCCATGGCATGAATGATTTCATTTGGCTCAAAGACAAACAAGGCGATGTATGCAGCTCCTTGCTGGCTGCTTCGCATTACATCGATTCCCACAGTGCGTGGGATCTGCCGAATTTTTTTCTTTTAAAGTGACCTGCCTTTTTCAATTATTTCTGCCCATCACACAGAGTAGCAGCGAAACCATCAACCAGTGCAATGTATCTAGTTTCACGTTAGCGTGCCTCTCTTGAAATGTGTCTAGACATTGTAATTTGGTGGATGTGTTTCTTAACCAACCCTTGGTGTGAGCTTAGGGGGGTGAGTAGGGCGGGGGGGGGGGGGGGGGGGGCATATTACTCTCGTGTTGCCACACAGCGCAATCTCCCAATGAAATTGAACATATGCGAGTAGTGTATGTTCAATTGCGAGTAGTGTATGCTCGGGTACTACAAAGGTGGCTCGCGAAATGCATTGTTCACGAGTAATAGTTCGCAATCTCTAGGTCGATTACTCCTTAAGGTTCGCACTTCTAAGCACGCTATCGTGCACTGTCTTTTCCCCAAGGCATGTACAATACCCAGAGGCCAGAGTATAAATAGCGGACATCCGCTGCCGACGCTGGGGAGGTTAATTTCCGTAGCGTCTTTATGGAAAGTAAACTAGAATCAGCGTATTAACGTTAGTCTGTTTTCGTTTTATTGGTTTTCAACACTCTTGCCTGGCCGTGACTCTCGTGGGTGACTCTCGTGATTTTCGTGGGCGAACTCTTGCTTCGAGGACTTTTCGGGGCACGACAATGTAGGGGGCACCCACATGAGGTGCAAGCTTTATTTTCTTCTCTATCCTCGCGCCGTTGTATAAAGAAGGTCAACAACGCGCCAGACAGCCCCCGGAGGGAGAAGCACTCTCAGTAAGTTGGAGGAGATGGCCCACGTGCCGACGAACCAACCCCCGCGCGTCATTACACCTGGAGTCTGCACGTGGCGCACGAAAGTGGGTGGATGCATTTGTGAAGCACGTGTGGCCGCGGCCGGACAGAGCCTCGGTTGCTCGTTTTCGTTTACGATCACAGTTCTTTCTTTTAGGGGCGAAGCTCCTTAAGGCGGCACCCGTTCGTCCCTCGTAGTCGTAGTCGTAGTAGTCGTAGTGCGTAACCAGTCTTACGCTTTGACCTCCAAGGTGGTGCCGGTGGGAGATTTTTCCTGTGCGTTGTTGAACAATAAAAAATTCGCAGCGTGCGCGTTAACTAAAAGCCGAATTCTTCTGTCTCTCATTCCCCATTAGCAGCCATTGGCATGTTCCAGTAGGAAACGTTAGTAGAAGTAGAAGTGTAAGTGTTAGCTAAAAGCCCACTTCTTCTGTCTCTCATTCCCATTAGCAGCCATTGTTTACCTCCAAGGTAGTGCCTGGTGAGATTTCTCCTGTGCGTGATTAAACAATAAAAATTTTGTTCAAAACGCCGTTGATTGATGAAATAAACCAACGAAAGACGCCAGATGTTTTGTAAAAGCAAAACGAAAGAACGCCAGATGTTTCTAAAGCAAAACGAAAAGACGCCAGCTGCTTAACGAAAGACGCTAGATGTTTTCTAAAGCAATGGTTTTCTAAACAATGAAGATTCACAGCGTACATGTAAAATTAAAGTGAGCTGCAAGTCGTCATAACTCATCGAACCTTTAGTATAAACGCGCCCGATCTCACGTCGGTGATGATGTACTGGGCAGAATTCACGGAAGGTTCACGGTTTACCGATGAACCTCCGCAGCTTCGCCCACTCATCATCATTCACTCCGTGGATATGCTGTGATTTTTTTTCTTGCTGCACGGTATTCGCTCGATGCCGTATTTACTGCTTGCATGGAGAAGCGGTAAGAAGTATTGCCTGTCGCGGGCAGCCGTGACACCGGTGTCGGCGCAAAGAGCAAAGCCTTGTTATCCCGGAATCTCTGACTGCGCCGGCTCGATCCTTTCTGGGAAGCGGTTTCTGCGGCGCTCCTTGTTTCGCTTTTGCCACGTGTAGAGGCAGTTCAGGAAACGGAAGGGGCTCGTGTTTACTACGCTAAGGTCGAGGTCGAGAAGTGTGCGCAATTTTTGTTTTTCCCGCTCGCGGCCATTCTTCGATATTTTTTGTTCGGATGCGAAAAAATGGGAAGGCAGGCTTCGTTAAAGCCTGCCATGCCATTAACATAAGTACTAACTGCTGGGTTTTACGAGCCAAAACCGTTATACTAATATGAGGTCCATCGTAGTGGACTTCCGGGCAATTTAGACCACCACAGGTGCTTTGAGTAGTAGCTGTAGGGGTTTTACGTCCCAAAATCAAGATACTATTAGGAGAGACGCCGTAGTGCAGGGCTTCGGAAATTTGACATCCGTCTAAATTCGCCTCTGTCTAAATGCGACGCCGCGGTCCGAATCGAACCCGCGTCCTTCGCGTTAACAGCCGAGCGCCTTAACCACTGAGCCACCGTTGCGGTTACGCCCAATTAACGTGACATGTGGCCTATAATAATGGCGCCGCATCATGTGTGTAACTCAGGGTACCATTAAGTTTCATGGCAGTATGGCCTAGGAAACGGGACACAGGCACACACAGACAAAAATATCATTCATGCTCCCAGCATTAGCAGCGAGACTGCATGCGAGTTAGTAGATGAACTGGGTATGTGCATCATAAAGTGTTGAGCCACTACAATTCTGAATTTCGTAGTGAACTTGCTTCAACTCTGAAGTTTTCGTGAGCATACGTACAGCGTACAGAGGGTATTATCATACCTTAGCGACACGCCCTGCCCCAACGGGTGGGCTCACTCGAATGCCTTTCCATCACTAGTCACGTAGGCAGTGTGTGTTGCAAGAACAACACCTTCAGTTCTAAATGCCTTAATAATGAGACTCGGACCTGCAATAGCCGGAATCACCGGCACAGAATGAAATCCAACCTAAACCCCTTAATTAGCTATAGTTAACGGCGACTGCTGCGACCTTTAGCCAAACGTCGGTCGTCTGAGGCATCAATAATGCGTCAGCTCAGCGTACACCCAACCACTAATCAGACAGTGTTTAAAGGTTGTGCTGCGAACTTTGCTGCACGATCGTCGTTTCTGTTGCTTTCTTTTATTTTTCAAAATTTATTGCTGTGAAGACCATTAACACGCTAACGTGGCCACGGCGGTTCATTGCTCAGCTGTCGGGCATTAGCATGTCTGGTCAACCTAATTAGGGCTAATACTCCGGACTGACTCTGGTTTTCAGCAGGCGAACCAAGAAGCCCGAAACCACCTGGCACTCGCAACGGAATTAACTCGGAGGTCGTGTGCTTTGAGCTCGGCTTGAATACAATCGGTGGCGTTGACGGCGGAGTTAAAGGGCTGCTATGGCCCTTCTTTTTGAAGACGGATGGGGGAGGGGTGTTTGTGAGGCAGCAAACAGCGCCTCCTTCTTATGCGATGCAGTCCGTTGTTAATTAGAACATACATGAATAGAGAATATAGGAATGCGTAATTAAAGTACGTGCGGATTTCTTCCACGGGCAAGTGTACGTGCACCGGCTTTTCAGCGTCTTCCATGCCGTTGGAACAATTCAACACATCTGTGCATTGACGTAGCTTCGGCTGGTTTTTTTTTCAGCCTTACTTCAAGCAAAATGAGAGCCCACATTACTGTTGCGTTTTCACAGAAATTGATCGTGCACACCGCATACGCGGGGCTTCACGCCTCTAAACATCAAGCTGAGAAAATTTGTTGAAGTCAGTAGTGAATGAATGTTACATAATGATATGAATTATGTGATGATTATCAAATCAAATTAAGTGAGTAATGATTTGATTAGTGGCCGTTAATTAGAGAAAGTGACATTAGTCACAGGTAATTAGTGGTGTTTATTTAGCGAACATTGGACGTCGATATAAAGTGCAGGGGTGAAATAGCACGAAGGATCAGTGCTCGTCCAGTGTGTTCCTTGGCTTGTGCATAGTCTGCTTTTGAGCTGTTCTTCCCATTTAATAAATGCATGGTTGTAGCGGTGCTGGTGGCGGACGCTCGCGGTGAGCACCAAGGAAGAGTATATGATCGACTGGGCACGACCATTAAGAGAGGAGGAGAAGGACAACAACAGGCGCCAGAGGAGAGCCGTGTTTTGAGGTCAAAAAGAACAACAAGAAGGACGCTCCGCGCGGACCGCTGACCATAAGTGAAGACGTACTGCTCCGCTAACCAGCTGCCGCTGTTAATCGCCGCCGCTCATAATACAAGATGGATGACCCACGCCAACAAGCCCCGCCTGCAGGTAATTTCCTGTTTCGTCCTTTTATATCGTTCCGGAATACACTACCTATTGTTTTGTTTCAGATAGTCTGACCGCACAATTATTCAATGCTCTCATCTTTTTTTCTTTTTGGCGTGTTTCCTTCTGAATATTTATTTATATTCCCTAGTTAGCATATATGTATGTGCAGGCGAGGACGCATCACAGAATGCATCACGGAATGCATGCCTGCGGAGTATCCCGTTTAGCAGTAAGATGCTAAGAGTAAGTAAGATCCCGTTTAGCAGTATATTCCCGTTTAGCAGTAAGACGTCTGATAAGTCGTACGAACGCCCGGATCTTGGCCCTGCATCTTTATTGATAGGGACCAGAGTGCCGTCCATAATAATAATAATAAATAATAATAATAATAATAATAATAATAATAATAATAATATCATAAAATAATAATACTAATAATAATATATAATAATAATGAATCACTCTCATATTCTGCTTCGACGTCGTTGTCATCGTCGTCCCTTTTTCTGTGCATAGTCGCTCTACAGCTCTTCGACTCTCGTGATGAAGAATGTATGCTTCGCTCTTTTTGATTGATAACGCGCACAGTAGGCCACTTGCGCAACTGTCTATATATATCGACCGCAATTTGTCTGAGCGATTCTGGGCCGTGGGTCATTTATTGAATATTTGATCCGGGGCAACATCCAATTATAGTGTGCTGGAACGGAGGCCGGGAGGCGACGTCGCATACATTACAGACGTCTGTAGTCGTGTTTACTTACATACCGTGACATATGACCTACATTGGCCAATAGGCCAATGTCAGGCCACATGTCAGACCATACGTCAGGCTTATAGGCCAACGCGCCACCTTGTTTCGTCTTTATACCGGGTGCTTTTTTTCGGAAATCGCTTTT